>NC_065507.1:30524115-30566083 GCF_006386435.1 Epinephelus moara
CCAGCTGTTTAGATGTTGATGGCTGTGTTTTGAGTAATTTTCAGAGGAAGGTAAATCTATACTACTATACAAGCTGTACACTGACTACTTTAAGTTACATCAAAGTGTCATTTCTATAGTGTTGTCCCATGACAAGATATAATAAAATATTTCCAAAAATGGGAGGGGTGTACTCACTTATGTGAGATACTGTAAAAGCCACACACAAGCTGACCTCATGTATACATAGATCAAATGTATTAGGGTTGTGATGAAGTAAAACTGGGATACTACTAAGTCTCATCCAACTGTACCGAAGCAATTTGAACCTACCCAGCAAGCATTTTTTGGTTTAAAAAACGTCTAATAGCCGTCTACACAAAGACCTGACGTCTAGGCTAAATCACGGCTGAATTTGGGCTGTCAGTGAAAATTTGGTAGACGTCTAACCATAGCCAAAGTGTAGACGTCATCAATTATACGGCTATGTAGAGACCATGTCCAAAAAAATGGAGATAAACAGATTTTAATTACTGTTGACTCTCCATACGTGATTGAATATCATACCGCACGCCATCTGCAATGGCGAAAATTACATTTAATCAATTTCAAAATTAAATCGGCTAGATTTGGGCTACATGTAGCTAGACTAAATAGGAGCTAAATATAGCCAATACATTTAAATCACGACTATTGCTTGCTGGGTAGTCTTTACAGTTTGAATTTAAGATTGTAGACAAATGTTTTTCCATTCTTCAATTGTCATTTCTTCATTGAGATCTTAACACTGTCTTTTATCTTCTGAAGATTCCTTTAACAACGCAACCCAATGTTGAAAGAATAGTCAAATCTCCCATTTTACCAAATTATTGTAGCTGCAGTAATGTGCTAACTGACTAACGTCTAATCCGTCCTGTCAGTCTTCCGGTTTCCCTTTTTTAGTAGCGAATACAGACTACCACCACCTGCTTGTATGGATAGTTATTTCCTCTCATATAGGGGCAGAACGTACGTGCTAGCTGGCCATTGTCTGTGTTTGTGGTGTATAAAAGAAATAGTCAGCCTGCGTTGATGTTGGTTTGGTTTGTCATCTGAACCTTTGAGTGACAACTGATGTGTTTTTTTCCCCCCATTGCTTTTCAGTGTTCAAAACGGCAGTGGTCTTTGTGTGCAAGGACGGATCCAAGCAGAAAAAGAAAATGGTACATTTTCACACAAGCAATAATCCATCAGCAACACCAAAGCCCATGTAAAATATAACAAATAAAATATAGCAAATTCGGCACCCTTGTGCCACTTTCAGAATCAGCACAGTGGGTCACTTGTAAAATAAGCCTAAGAGCTGATCAAAACTAGATGGAGCTCATTTCTCAGGGACAGTTTCATTGGAAAGCTTTTTTTTTTCTTTGAATGATTGTAGGGTGGCTCCCATAGAGTCTCTGTATCTTCAGAAGACAAAGACCCCTACCGATATCGTCACATGATCCCAACTGATGCCCTGCAAGTGAGAACCTTGGCCAATGCAGGTAATAACTTGATGAATAATTTACAATGCTGAATTGAAAAAAATATTTTTCTGAATCCAGAATTTTTTTTTTTTTTTTTTTAAATCTCACCAGATTGCTCTGTACATGAGATCACATTTGAGTGTTGATTACTTCCTCAGATGGTGAGGGCTCGGCTGTGTGTGAGATTGTCCACACAAAGTCTGAGTCAGAGGGACGGCCAGAGAGGACATTTCAGCTGTGCTGTAGGTGAGGATCTCTTCTAATGGAGGCTGAATTCTCCAGGAGATTGAAGCTTGTGTGCCACTGATACAGTCCTGTCTGCTGCTATCTACAGAGTGACAAACTGATAATGTGCCTTTCTGTCTCCCTCAGCTCTCCAGAGAGTAGGAAAGACTTTCTGAAGACAGTCCATTCCATCTTGAGGGAAAAGCACCGCCGGCAGCTCCTAAAAACGGAGAGTTTACCCCTCAACCAGCAGTATGTGCCCTTTGGTGGAAAGCGCCTCTGTGCCCTGAAGGGAGCTCGTCCTGCCATAAATAGAGCAGGTAAATGCCAGTCTGTGGCTGTGTTCACCTTTAAGCTCCAAGTGTCCCAATTCTAAATTCGTTCCTTCTTACTTGACACAGATTGGGTGTTTTGGTGTAGTGTCAACAAAAAAAGTTGAGTCTGAGCTTTTCATTTCATGTTTCCACCAGATTTATACATTTAATTAATGCAGGACGATACCTGCATTGAAGCAAAATTACAATACAAAATTACAATAATTTTTTGGAAAAGGTAACATTGCAGACCACCTTATCTTAGGAGAATACTACTTTCAGTGTAAGCAGGTATTGTAATAAATCCCTGTCAAGACTGGACAACATTTATTATTACCTGTTTACTGTGCTGTACACCAGTATTGCTCATTGTTGCTTAATCAATAGTATATTATTCTATTATTTTAGTCCTCAAAATTAAAATGATTACTACTGATGTTATGTTACCAAAATCAAAGTAATGTCCTGAAAGTGTTACATACTAGCAGTGATTAAGATGCTCTTGATCTCCTGTTTTTCTGCAGTATCTGCACCAACCAGGACTTTAGGCAGGAGGAAGTTGGTGCGCAACCGTTTCACCATAGACACTGACATTGTTTTTGATGGCGAGGCCGAACAGGACCTCACTTCACCACAGGAGCCCGATGCGAATCGGCTGCAGCCACAGGACGATAAACCAGATCGGCTGCAGCAAACGGAGTTAGCGGGTGACACAGACCGCTGGGTGGAAGAGCAGTTCGACCTAGAAGAATATGAGGACCAGGATGAAGTGAAGGAGACAGACATCCTTAGTGATGAAGATGACGAGTTCTGCCAAACAACCAGAGTGTCATCCGCTGAGGCCAATCTGGAGGCCCCAGTCATGGCTTTGTCCTTGGAGAGTAAGGAATCCGAGGAGAACGAGAGCCTTAAGTCCCCAAAGGCCGGTGGGACACCTGATGATGTGAATCTGTCTGACACAGAAAAGCAGAGCGCTGTGATCGATGACAATGCGGAGGACCAAAAGCCAACGGAGAAAGATGAGATTTGGGTAAGAAGGCAGCAATCAGGTTCGTCCCCAGACTGTGACACATAAAAGCTGACGAGGTTAGGGAGACAGCCTTACATGGGCTCCATAATGATCAGTCATCGTCTTCACAAACAATGCATGGGCATTGATGTATATCGCACAGCTAGTAAAAGATATATCCTTCCTTACCTTACTTTTGCTGAATGCTTATTGTACAGGTAAGGTCATCAGTGGAGCAATACAGGAATCCATAATGTGGGAGCTTTATCCCAAATCAAATGCTGTTACATAGAAGTTAAGTGTAGGCTTTGAGAGATGAACTAATGGTACAATCATGGAATCTAACCAGTGGCTTTGATTGGCATGGTTTGCACATTTGGGCAGCATTCTATAGTCCTGCCTGCTGTTGCCAAATTTGGGTATTGTGAGAACATTGCTATTTGTTTGTCTGTGTGACTCAGAGATATTATCATAGTTAAGGGCTGTATATTATTTGTCCTTAAATAAATAGAATAATTGCAAAGGACAGGCTTGTCTTGCATAGTTTACTGTACTTGTACATTTTCACATGAATATACACTGACATGTTTTGGGAACAGTTTTCCTTGTTATGTATAATATATGATTTTGATCTCTTGTTTTACAGACTTAAAGCTATCTTTTTAGCCTGGAAAATATTTTGTTTTTTTCTCGTTACATTTAATAGTGGAATTATGTAACAGCCCCTACGTCACAGAGGCTAGGGGTTCTTTAAATTAGTTTTAACTTAACATAATCCTGTTTTACTTGAATTTGCTGTTTCATATTTTTGTTGTACTGTGAAACCATTATATTGTATTTTTCCTTTTTGCTCTTCAGTATTGCCATTTAAAGAACGCTCAATGTTACATTTCATTCCTAATACTTAGCGTGCACACTCTAATTGTTTAGAATTTGCACAACGGCTATTTTAAAAGGTCTTGTTTGTTCAAAAAGATTGTTCACTGGCAATGGATCACAAAGCAATGTTTTTTATTTATTCATGTGTAAATTTATTTGTTAGCAAAAACACAAGTAATCTTTTTTTTTCACAAAGAAAGTCCAAATTTGCTCAAGCAATCAAGGGGAAAGACTTGCAGTATGCCTGAACAGTGAAAGAAGTCATACTTGTAAACAACTCATTGTGCTACTAAGACTGCATTTTTATTACTGTGTGTATATAGAAAAATGTATTGATATCATAATAAATACAGTTGTTTCCTACTTATAATTCAAAGTACCTCTCTGTTGTGATTTATTGTTTTGTGTAGTTTTACTCAGCAGCCTAACTCATTCCCTGCAGCTCTGCAGACATCATTCCTGCAAAACAATTTTGTGATGCGAGGAAAAATGCATAAATGCTCAATGTGATCAGACATGCCTGAGAAAGAAGGAACTAAGCAGCTAATCAATGTTTTCCTGCCTGAAAGCAACCCAGAAAGTTCAATTCCAGAACAAAAGGGAAGAAATGAAAACTGAACCTTTTAGAGGACGTAAAGAGCTACTTTGAGTGTTTGCAAGTCACGGCTGATTAGGTGCCTGAATGATGGTGAAGGAGCTAAAACCCCTATTATGACAGAAAGGATAAAGGAATGTGTAGACAGTGCGTAGTTTTCAGTTCTCAGTTCAAACTGAATGCATTGAGCAGAATTACAAAATAAGAAACAGGGTGGGAAATGGTGTCAAAATTCATGATGTCCAATAATCACATAAAAACTGGACAATTGAACAATTGATTGGTAATGTGAGATACTATGTTCCCACAGGTGATACCAACAGGGCTCAGCACCAATTTTAAACAACAAAAAAGACTCTTGTGCACTTACAGTGTTAATGACAGGTACGTATATAAGGACCAAGAAAATAATAATAAAACATCTCATCACATGCACTCTCCTAGTTAAGATTGTTTAAGGGACAAGTACAAGTTATGAGGCAGTACATATGTTTTTGTTTTTTCAGATCTTTCAGTCTTAAGTTAAAGATTTACTATGAAGGAATTTCTTAAAAAACAATGTATAGACTCATACAGAAGTAATCCCTCTCAGTGATCAGTTAGGACCCACTAGAGGTGTGGTGTGTATACTTCTGCAGAGACTCTGCCCTCTGCCTGTACAATGTGTTTGGCACGTGTACCCCAACAGCACTCCGGTGACCATTAGCAATAGTAATCCAAAACACACTGCTGGAAAAAAGCAAATACAAACATACATGTACAGTAAGGCGAAATGCCAAACAAGAGTGAATCTAGGATTGGCTTCTACCTCGACTTCCGCTGGCGACTGTGTTTTCAAACAGTGACTGACAATACTGCAAAGTATAACTTTACACATTGGGTAGACACAGCTGCACATGCCCGAAACATTACGAGCTATGGCTCCCACAGACCTGTCTCCTCTTTTTTTGTCTCTGAGCTCTGTGGACATCCTGTCACCCAGGCTCATTCCCCTTCACCAGCCCCCTCACTCTTGTCAGTCACTATCCCCACCACAAAAGCTCTGTTGCTCCTTCATTTAAAGAGGAAAGATCACTTCAGACTTCATTGTGGTGTAGATCTGCAGTAACAGTATTTGCAGCAGTGCTGAATGACTGATTGCTGAGATGGGACAGGGTTACTTTGCTAATGCCCTTGCTTTCTTGCCCAAGATAAAATAGCAATTTAATTTATTTATGGCATTCTCTTCATCGGTTTGTCTGAACAAATCATTTCTGCATCTTAAATCTAAAAAATGAACACTGCATTAAAGTTGCATGATAGTTGATAGTTCCATGAAACGGATTTATTTTAAAATAATTGCAAAATGATATCTCAGTCTTTTTGTGACCCAGGAATGTGCAGTCACATTTACATACAGCAGGTGGCACACATAGTCTGGTGTAGATGTAAATTACTTCCTGTACCTCTACACAAGCACCAGCTTACACTTTACTGTGTATTCACTTACTTCCATTTGGTTCAGATTTTATATCAAAACCATCTCACATCAAAATCCAAAACTCTTAATACCAGCAGCTCAGAGGTAACATATCTACAGAAAATACGTTACAGCACATTTGATGTATTTTGGTTCACAGCTATTGGTTTCTCGGCATGAGCTTATCTGTTTACATTCAAAGCAGCTAAGGATGTGATGATAGTATCAGTCAGAAAGCCTGCTCAACAGGCTTTCCAGTTTCTGTTCCGGTTTTGTGACCTCTCTTGCCACGTCGCTCCTATTTCTCATAAACAGGGTGACCAAAAGGGTGTTACGTTTCCTAGACCAACTGAAGTTGTTTTTAAAGGAGTGGCTCCTGCTAAGTACTGTGAAATCCCCTATTGTTCCTCATTTTCTGCAATCAGACCATCTACCTGGTCACCTTTAAAGATTTTTTTGTCATATATTAAGTATGTTAGAATGGTCATTTTCATGGCAGCATAATAAGTGCCTATACACTATTGTTTCAGTTACAAAAGACAAGTCAGTTGATAGGAAAACCCTAAGCGGATAGACTGAGTGTTGATAGATTTTTATTCATCTCTTTCTAATGAGTATGGTCATGGTGGGATTTTTTTGTGCGAGTATGGAAAATTACTACAGTAAAGGCAGGTAAAAACGTCAGACATATAGTTTCAAGCTTTTGTATTCTATCTAACTAAGTCTGAAGAGGTTTTACAAGCCCAGGATGTATGACCTACAGTACGTCATGAAAACTTTAAAGACACCAAAACTAAACTCACAAGGTTTCCGCATGGCAACATAGTCACTCTTTTCATCTGCACTAGTCATGCATAACGAGCAATGATAACAAATGCGTGACACTTGTTCAATTTCCGAGAAAGATAAACAAATGCAGAGTGGTGTGCACCTAAAACACTGGTAGGATTAGAGGTCAAGTCAATAAAAACCAGTAGGATGGCATTACAGGCATGGTGATATTATCACAGGTGTACAGCTCTGCAAAACAGATTGGTTGAGCAGTCTTTTCATTGCACCAGAGACAAGAGACGAGACTGCATTGCCCTCCAAGCCATGAGAGCAAAGTTGGAAGTGTTAGCCCTGGTCCTGGGCTTCGTTGGCCTGTTTGGGACCATAGCTGTCACTGCCCTGCCCATGTGGAGGGTCTCAGCCTTCATTGGAGCTAATCTCATTGTTATGGAGGAACTCTGGGAGGGCTTGTGGATGAACTGCTACAGACAGGCGGATATCAAGATGCAGTGCAAGGTGTATGACTCACTGCTAATTCTCCCCCCAGAGCTGCAGGCGGCCAGGGGGCTCATGTGTGTGTCCATAGTCCTGGTTCTCATCTCCCTCTTGGTCACAGGATGTGGGACCAAGAAGAGCAACTGTTGTGGCAACAATAACAAGAGCAAGAACATCACCCTGGCCTTAGGGGGTAGTCTGTACCTGCTGTCATTTTTGACCACACTCATCCCTGTCAGCTGGGTGGGTCATACTGTCATCCGCAATTTCTACAACCCAACAGTAGTGGATTCTCAGAAACGGGAGCTGGGGGAGGCCCTTTTCATTGGGTGGGCCACTTCTGGTGTACTGTTGATCACTGGGATTATCCTTCTGATCAGCTACAGCAAACGCAGATCAAAGGAGGAAGAACCCTACACTGACATGTATCTTATGCCAGTGAAGGATGTACAGAAAGAGGACAGTGTGTACCTGGGAAGGACGCCATCCAGCTCTCATAAGCATCAAGAATATGTGTAAAAAACTGAACTGTACCGCCTGATATATGCAATGTTTATGTCTTTAAAATTTAACATGAAAGATGCTGCCTGGGGGAGGTGTTGATGAAGATGATGCCAAAGGTGTGCAAATTATGTGTAGATGTATTTGTTTTCACTACCTATGTACACATTTTAATCACTGTGCCTGTTTAAATGACTAATGCACTTTGTGTTCTTATTGCACTATAAATTGTTCTCCGGTTCAATGTTTGTATTGTCTGTCTCTCCATTCATGTAATCATTGTGTTAAACAATACAAATCTTTTCACAATTCTACATTGTCATGTCACTTTTATTATGTTTTTATATGACCGAGTTTCTCAACTGTCACATTAACAGCTTAATTGTTAATCCCTTTGATTTGGTATTAACTCGCAGCCAAGATCAACCTATTGTCAACAGATATTGAATAAAAGGTTTAAGTCTACATTTGCTTGTGTGATTGTATTTTTCTAAAGCATCATTTAAATATTTCAACCATGCTTCCCACAAAAACATGAACTACAGACTTTAAACCAACAACAGCTAACACTTCAGTTACCCCTCAGTTCTGCTGTTTAGTTATTTTTCTTTCACTAAAGCTAAATAAGGCTGAATGTTGACAACTGCACAGAGTATCTGCTAACATACTATTTATATGTTAAGGAGGGCAGGGAGACGTCAGATTGTCAGTGACAAGGTGAGAACTGCTGGCAAACAATACTGTGCTACAATGAAACAAATCCTACTCAAGTTTCTGTGCTCAACACCTTTTTATCAGCTCAGCTTACATTTAAAGGAGAAGACAGTTTCACATCTGTGATCATACTATCAGCTTTCGGTTTGAAAAAGACAACAGATTCTTAACCAACACAGAGTGCAGCCACCGTCTACATAAATTGACACACAAACTGGAAAGAAAGACACTATGTTGTTTTCTTGTTTCACATGATACTGCGTATCCAAAACTAATTGTTTTAAATTCACACAGATTGTTTTCAGAGATAAAAATAGGCCACACATATAATATCAATTTAGCTATTTTGTTTGCTGTTTAAACTACATGTTTTATTTTATTATTTTTTTTAAATCTGCGTAGTATTTAAACTGTATTGAAGTATCTCATGATTAAACATTAAAAGAGAGGAAATGCTTTGAAGCACTCTCGCCTCACAGCAAGAGGGTTGCCGGTTCGATCCCGGGCGTGGGAGCCCTTCTGTGCGGAGTTTGCATGTTCTCCCCGTGTCAGCGTGGGTTCTCTCCGGGCACTCCGGCTTCCTCCCACAGTCCAAAGACATGCAGACTGGGGACTAGGTTAATTGATAACTCTAAATTGTCCGTAGGTGTGAATGTGAGTGTGAATGGTTGTCTGTCTCTATGTGTCAGCCCTGCGATAGTCTGGCGACCTGTCCAGGGTGTACCCTGCCTCTCGCCCGATGTCAGCTGGGATAGGCTCCAGCCCCCCCGCGACCCTCAAGAGGATGAAGCGGTTAGAAGATGAATGAATGAATGAATGAAATGCTTTGATCAACTGTGACTTTATAAAGGGATTTCATTTGTTTTTGATTAAGTGTTTTAATCACAAGACCAAATGGCTGATTGTTAGTAGTGGCAGTTGTATTCACATCCAAAACAAGCAGCACTCTTTGGTGTGTCCCCATTGATCTGGCTGTAAAGCAGCTCAACCAGTAAGGTTGCATTGCATCCCACTGCATTTTTTTGTGGGTGTATAAGTTCCTTGACTTGCTCTTCTCCTCAGATTTGTTTCCGGCGCTGGCAAAGCACAGCCCAAGGTCTATCTTTGGCTTTCAGTGTGATAGCTGCAATGGCCACTTACACTGCTTACAGTGGCTACAGCAAGCCGCCTCAATCTTACGTGGGCTCTTACTACGATGAGAAGCAGGCCAAGACATATGCAGATTATGAAGACTCTGTATATGAGGAAAAAAAGAGACTTGAGAAGAAGGACCGTCGGGATGCCATCTGTTGTGAGGTAGTGGCCCTCGTCATTGGTTTCATTGGACTAATCGGAGTGGCAGCTGTGACAGGCCTGCCGATGTGGAAGGTAACAGCCTTCATCGAGGAGAACATCATTGTCATGGAGACCCGCTGGGAGGGATTGTGGATGAACTGCTACAGACAAGCCAACATCAGAATGCAGTGTAAGGTGTATGATTCCCTGCTGTTTCTGCCCCCAGACCTCCAGGCTGCTAGGGGTCTGATGTGCAGCGCCGTGGCCTTGACCGCCTTTGCCCTCATTGTTTCAGCAGTGGGAATGAAGTGTACCAAAGTGGTGGACCATCGGGCTCGCACCAAGCATGTTGTCCTTGTGGCTGGAGGCTGTCTGTTCCTCATGGGCTGTGTCACTACCCTAATTCCTGTGTCCTGGACCGGCCATGTCATCATCAGGGATTTCTACAACCCTCTGCTAATCGATGCCCAGCGCAGGGAGCTTGGGGAGGCTCTTTACATTGGCTGGGTGACTTCAGCTTTGCTTTTCACTGCCGGAGTGATCCTGCTGTGCCGTCACGCTCCTCGCACCCAGGACCCAGATGAGAGGATTGTATACAACCCCAACGGAAATATCTACCAACCTGCATACACATACCAGCCATACACATACCAGCCAGCATACTCCTACCAGCCTCCCTACTCAGCACCCCCACCAGGATCGGTAGCATACACACCAAGTCAGTACTAATGAGGATATAAAAGACAATTTTGGACTCTTTTTTTCTTTTTGTGCCAAGATTTGGCACATCTGAATGAGTTTGAATTGACTAACATAGGCTGTCACTGGAAATGGCCAAATCTTTCATTACTTTCTCAAAGAGGGCCAAGTGTATTGCAGAGATTGAAATTAATCATGGAATTGATTGTGTTTTGATCATGATGTTCTTGCTGAATTACTGTATTCTTTGTTTGTTTCCATATGCTTAATTTACACTAAATTATATTAGCCATTCATAAATGTTTAATCTGTAATAATACATTAATAATAATACATAATACAATAATACACACGATTGTTGATATCACTGTCTGAAGAGCCTCTGCTGACATGCTCTTTGAGAACAACTTGTGCACTAGGCCTTTTTCAGGTAACATACCTCCAGATGATTTGTGTTCACTGTTAAGTTTTTGTTGTAAATGTACATACCTGTTTTTTTAATTGCTGGCCTAAATATAAGGTCAACTGTGGTTTCTAATAAAGGGGTAACATTGTGAAAAAATTTTTTTTGCTTTTTTTCCTGTTATGTAAATAAGAGAGGCAAAATTGATCAAGACGCATCATGTGAACTATTGCTTACATAATGGCCAGTATCTCACTTCTTGCCAAAAGCTCTGGGTTTGCCTAGAATTCAAAATGTCCTATTGAAACTGCTCTAGCTCAAGGGTGTGTTTATGGAAGGTTGTTATGGTGTCTCCATTGTTGTCAGTGAAAATGTGCTTAAACCGGTAAAACCAGACTGTTCACACAGGTCCACATAGGTCCACCCACAATGCAAACCTGCCAGGAGATTTAATTTCAACCAAGCCAGAGTTGCAACTGCCAGTTTTTTTTCCGAGCACAGACAGACACAAGAGAGTCAGACAGGAAATCCAATACTGACAGTGACACATGAGCGAACAAGTATTACCATCATCCCATGACACACACAGTGCAAACAATAATGTACAAGAATTTGTAAATGCTTTTTTTTGCTAATACTTTCTGTCATGGGTGCCACTGCAGTTTCCATTTTTAGTAATGCCCTGGAACATAAGGCACTTAGTGGTGAATGATTTTCAGTTTAAACAGGAAAAAAGACCCAGTGGTAATTGATGTCTCTGATATCTGCAGTTATAACTGGTAATACATTAAAAGTATTTTTTATATGTACACAGCAAGCAACGACTTGGTGAACATTAAAAAAACCCCTTTGTTAATGAACACCCTATTTTTTTTTAAAGCTTCCTTGTAAGGCGTGATCTGAGAATGTAAGTCGAGACTTGTGAAAAAACAAAGTGGCAGCTTACAACAGCTCCTGGGTAGGTGTACAAAGAAAAAAAAGGGCCTGGGGGATTCTGTTTCCCAGCAACCAGCCACAATTCCCACCCCTCCCATTCTGGTGTCCTGTCCACAGGGAGGAGGCAGTACAGGTGAACATCAGCCTGCTCCTCCTCCTCCACTGGGATGCAAAGCCACTCCACAGAGGGAATTTACTGCTTCCTTCTATAGTCACACTGTGTCTGCACATTATTGTACATATGAGTTTGGAGGAGTAAGATAAGGAGAGGATGGCCAATTCAGCGCTGGAGATAGTGGGTCTGATAGTGACCCTGATCGGGTTGATTGGGGCATCAGCAAGTACTGGGATGCCTATGTGGCGAGTCACAGCCTTCATTGGGGAGAACATCATTGTGTTTGAAACCCGCTACGAGGGTCTGTGGATGAATTGCTTTCGGCAGGCCGACATCAGAATGCAGTGTAAGGTGTACGACTCTCTCCTGGCCCTGCCCCCTGATCTGCAGGCAGCACGGGGGCTAATGTGCTGCGCTCTGGCGCTGGGGGGCCTCGGTCTGCTGATCAGTTTGGTAGGGCTGCAGTGCACGTCATGTATTGAAAACAACGATCGAGCTAAACGTCTGGTCCTCATCATTGCAGGAAGCATGATCATAATGGCTTGCATCTGCGTCCTTATCCCCGTGTCCTGGACAGGTCATGTCATCATCAGGGACTTCTACAACCCCTTGCTGATTGACGCCCAGCGAAGAGAGCTCGGAGAGGCTCTCTACATCGGCTGGGTGGCCTCTGCTTTCTTGTTCGTTGGAGGATGCATGTTTGTTTGTTGCAATCTGCAGTCCGAGGACAAAGGTTCAGAGAGGTATGTGTACTCAAGACCCTCCGACTATATGGCCTATCCTCCACAGCAACTACAGCCTCAACAGCTGGTGCTACTTCCCCAACAACAACCCCAGCTACAGCCAGTGCTGTCAAGACACCCATCAACCATCTACAGCTACCAGTCCAGATACCCCTCTGTACGTAGTGGGGTGGCTTATCTCTGAACACTTAAACTGACTGGGGTTAAGATGATCTTGGTTATGGTCACTATACCCAGGGGATTTCTTTTTAATATGGTTTTGCTTGGCAGTGCAATCTATGAGACATTTCATTACATCAAAAGATGTATTTCAGGTAAAAGCAAGACCACATTTTGATAAATACATGTACTGAAAATGCCAATGGATCTGATCCATATGGATGTCTGTTTCAAATCACATTTCATAAATTATTTGAGGAGGACTTAATGTTATGTTAAAGAGCACCAGTTACAGAATCTTGACATTTGCCTATATCATAATTATAACCCCGACTATGTAAGCCAAAGCACACTTTTCATTACATTTATGTATGTTGTATAATCAAATTTTATACTTCCAGCCTTTTTTTTTGTATATTAGATTACCAGTTTTCTATGCTGTATATATCAATTCATGCAAGCTTTAATCAATAAGCAATGTTACATACAGGTATGTGTACTTGTGTTTATTGTTTAAATGCTATTTGTTTTTGTTGGCAGATGTAGTTACTGTATACAGACTATTTATACTAAAAAGATATTTCAACTCATTTTCCCTCAACCTTTGCTATACTTGAGCTGTGCATGCAAATTTACATCCCCCACCCACTTGACAAAACACAAATGCATACAAACACATTTGAGAATCACACATCAGTGCACAAATAACATCTCATAGTGGTCCTTATTTTTTTCTGCTCAATTTTCACCAGTTTTAAACCAGTATAAGACACAGGATAAGATGGTTACAGGTAATGTACAACCTTTAGGACAGTAAATGCTTTATTGGTGTCTCTGATAATGTGAGAAATACATAAAATATTTTACATTTGTCTATTTAATCAGAAAACAACTGTAAGTCTTTGTTTAAGTTTAGTGTGATGTCCTGGAGCTGAACCGATGGAATTGAACAAATGGCTGAGTAAACACAAGATGCTGGTTTAAGACTGCTTGTAAAAGGTGGGGACAGCCTAGTGTTTGCGAAGAAGCAAGACAAAGACAACCTGACATCATGTGATCAGAATTTGCATGTCACTTTGAATGTAGAGACTGGGAGCTTTATACCAAAAGTTTTTCATTTCCAAAGATCCTAGCTCCATAAGTTTCAATTTAAAGAACATTTCTGTCTCTGTTCAGTTAAGTGTTTTTTGTCTTTTAGGTATTAGGTCAATTTATTTCATTTTCAGTGAGTTTAAAAGGAAGTTGCACCTGAACAATCTCCAGTCCTAATGTTTGTGTTGCATTGACAGAAAAAGTACAGTCATTTCATTGATGACTCATGCTGATAGTATTTGTTGATGTAATGACAAGGTTGTTTTTCTCTATTGTTGCTAAAAGTTACATCAAATGAACGACGTGTTTATCTATGTTAGGTCTTTTAAACAGCACTAGAGTTAAACAAATATGAAATGTTTTAGATTATGATTTACAAAACTGTATTTCTGGTACTCAACAATCAAGAACTGTGTTTGGACTGTATGATAAGCTCCATCTACATTTCATCACCTTGAAAGTCATTTCTGCTCCCCTGTGGACAACAGAAGTACTGCAGGAATTTATGTGCTGCATTTTATTTGTTTGCTTCTCAATGTTTATCAAGTATAATTATAGAGAATAAAAACATGGCAAGTGATAAAACATTTTTGAAGTTGTGAGCTGTTTTTGGGATATTTTGTTGTTGGTGTTTACTGGTGGAAAAAGTGATGGCACAGATATACCACTATAGCCTGTAGAACTGTAAACACAAAATAAGCAGAGGTTCTCTTTACCCCCATCGCCTTGAGCCAACCAACTGACAGCGAAGTATCTTACCCATAACAAACCATCTCTTACAGTACACAAAGCGCGTCAGATGAGAAGATCCTCACTGCCTGGGACACGTCTCTGACTCAGACTCTGAGATGTTGTAAAGCATCAGAATTTGTTGGCGACGCAAGATAACCAATTTGGACATAATTGAACTCTTGAACACTGCACAATGGTTCAAGGTATTTCAGAGATGGCTGCAATGTGTGTTGGCCTCATCGGGCTGATCGGGGCAGCAGCCACTACGGGGATGCCCATGTGGAAGGTGACAGCTTTCATTGGGGAGAACATCATTGTGATGGAAACCCGCTGGGAGGGCTTGTGGATGAATTGCTACAGACAGGCCAACATCAGAATGCAGTGTAAGGTGTACGACTCCCTGCTGTTCCTGCCCCCGGAGTTACAGGCAGCCAGGGGTCTGATGTGCTGTTCTCTGGCCTTGTCGGGGCTGGGGCTCCTCGTGGCTCTGGCAGGAATGCGCTGTACATCCTGTATTCAGGATAATGATCGGGCTAAGACCATCATCCTGATGGTTGCAGGTGGTATGCAGTTCATGGCCTGTATCTGTGTCTTTATTCCTGTGTCCTGGACAGGTCATGTCATCATTAGAGATTTTTACAATCCTTTGCTAATTGATGCCCAGAGGAGGGAGTTGGGAGAGGCTCTCTACATCGGTTGGGTGACCGGCGCCTTCCTTTTCGCCTCAGCCATGTTGTTCCTCTGCCGCCGCATACCCTCGGACAAAGGCTCATTTGACGTGTACCACCAAACCAACTTGCCCAGCAAACCAATTTTAATGAGGTATCATCCCATCCCAAGTCTCTCCAGCCTCCGATCTAATGTATATCATCCTTCTCTGCAGAACAACGGCTCTGTTGGACAACAACTTGCAACACCACTACAAAACATCCCTCAAGTAATGACAAATGATGAAGCACTAATCAACTTTCCTGCTGTCTATAATCCAGGTCTGCCTGAAAATGCATCATTGTTATATCAAGGCAGCATGGCTCACCGTTCCTCCATGCGGAGTTCTAACCATGTTGGAAGCGTGTATACACCAGGCAACTCCCTGTACATAAGCCAAAACACCTTGCCACATCCACCAACTTATATCGGCAACCCTACTGCATCCTACCAATCTAGTTTTCATCCGGTTCCACACACTCCTATTTTTATTGGATACAAAGCATCAAGAATCGAACCAGAGTCTCACAGTGGAAGCAGTGGCGGTGTGTACATATAAACAAAAACCATGAGTGAGTTTTTATAGCTGGTTAAACTTTATAGACACAAAGCACTATGCTTTTATAGTATATCGAAAGCTAATTTAGACTGCTATCATTAGGGGAAAGATAAAGGTTAATTGTTTTCTCTGCTTATATTTAGCATTATCCTGATGCACAGACTAAATAGTGTTCTTTTTTTTTCTACTAATACACTTTTTATAATTTGTGTCGTGAAAAAAGCAAAATATGGGTCATTTGATCAGGTTGAATCTAACTGCGGTTGTTGTTAATGTAAATAAAAGGTTACATTGTGCTTTAATTAAGCCCTGGTATGGGCTTACTTTCTCAAAAAAGAGAGACTTGTGAGAAATCACCTGTTTGGACTTCATGGCTTTTTGCATATATGTAACCATTTGTTCAATATATTTTTTACATTTTTTGCGGTTATTATTGTACATGTTTCAATGTTTTTCATTTTTTAATGTCTTTTACTATCAACATGTCTTTGTAACCACTCAAATAAAACCCATAAAGTGCTTAAGTATATAATTAAATAACTTACTCATAGTTATTTGTTAGAGTTTGTATTAGTAATTATTATCAAACAGAAATTTTCAGTGACAAATGCTTAGTAATTTGCAATTGCAGTTTGTAAGTTGCAGCAGTTCAATAAGCAACTCTGGCTTTGTGTGGAGCTTTTATGTTTCCCTCTGGGGTCAGCAGTTTTTCAAAGATAAGCAGTTCTGATAGACTGAGAGGCTGAATTAGCCCTATGATGTACTGGCAGCCCGTTAAGAATGATTCCCTGTTTGCTGCTAGGATGGGCTGACTGTGTTACAATTCAGAAATAAACAAGTAAAATGAACAAACTAATGTCACAGATGAAATATGTTGAAAATGAATAAAACATTAATAAATTCTGTATATACTGAACACAAAATCTATCTCTTTACACACTGACATATAGATGAGAGCTACTGAACTAGTTGAATATATGGATGAACACAGCAAATACCTTTATGTGTTGTGATTATTGCTTGAAAAAAAATCAATCATATGCTGGGAGTTATGCTGACACCCTGGTGGCTTGAACCAATCCTCGACACTGTCATTTCATTATTCACCACTAGATGACACCAGAGAACGTTATGACTGTCCTAAACCTTGGGCTGACAGTACAATCCTCCCTACTTTCAGTGAAGGTGTGAGAGGAATAATGCCCTCCTTCCACTGTATTTCATTAACTGAAGCTTTATTTGGAATAACTGCATATTAGGGAACAGTATTCCAAACATTACAACTGGTTTCAGCTACAGGCTGTATATTCAACTAATAAAGATGGTACATTGAGTCCATCATGTTACATTGTATTCTTTAATCAAAATAAAATTGTGGTTCTAATATCAAAATAAGATGGTCATATTCTGTGCGCCACTTGATTAGTACAGACTTAAAATTGTACAGCATCTTTTAATAAAATATTTTCACCCTGGAACTTGGAACAGTCAATAAAGGATATTTACTGTGTAAATCAAAAAATATTCCATCTATCAGTCTCTAATTTTGCTAACCCCCCCCCAAAAAAAACAAAAAAAAAACACACCAAACACCCCTGATGCTTCTGCTTTGCTTGGGGAGCAGAGGTAAACACCCCTGATGCTTCTGCTTTGCTTGGGGAGCAGAGGTTAGGGGCATCATCATGAGTTGCTGATCGGTGCAACCGAGCAGCCATGAGAACTTTTGAACTTAACCATCTCAAACCTCTCAAGTGGGTAAAGGTAATGTGAACACATTTTATTTTACTATGAGCCTGTGTCTGATAAACAGTTTGAGGTAGTTAATCTTCAAGGGAGCGCCACAGACCAGTTTGAAGATTAGATTTGCATTTCCATCAGGACTGGAGCAAAGATTTAATCATTCCTCGGTGTACCAAAGCAAAGACGTTGTCGAGGTCGAATGTTGCCAGATTTGAAGTTAATCTTCAGGACGTATCCATGTTTGCGGATTAGAGGCTTGGCTGTGCCCTCAATTGAGCGCCTGCACGGGAGGGATGCTCAGCTGTGTCAAGTCAGTCAAAGATAGGAAGAGTGAGGCCGGAAACAAGGCAAGTGTGATTTCACAATAAAAGCATTCAAATGAAGGGTGAATTAGGTATCAGCAGATGCAGAAAATAATCTTCTAAATGTTTAAGTATAATATTAACATGACTGAAGCTTTGAAGACTGGGGAAATGGAATCGCAAGCAACATGTTTCTGTGAATATGGGAATTAGGTGTATGTAGGGAAAAGTATGGATTATGTAAGATTGTTTACTTAATTAAATAAAAATAAACAAACAGACACAGCTAATTAAGGGTGAGAATTTAACAATAACAAACATATAACATTATTTATTGGGAAATTATCTGTAAACACTAAAATATACATACACCTACAGCATGATGGTCTGCAGCAAAGTTATGTTATATGTTTGAGATTTTATTTTAATTGTTTAAAAAATACATTGAATGGTTGAAATATATGCAACCTATTCCTCTTTAAACACGTTATTGATTTTCTTTATTGCTTCCACATGGTTTCCATCTAAAATTTTATTTTGAAAATGATTACAAGAAATGCCAACTTTCATTCATGTAAGCTTGACAGGAGGAGCCCAGCGCACGGTCCTTCTCCTCAGTTGCAATCTACAATTCAAGTGTGCACCAGAAAAAAAACATGATAAGAGGGATGTCTGGACAGTGAATATGGGAAGCAAAACCTTACTGGCGCATAACGGATTTTAGAATGGGAAAGCTGGAGTTATTTTGATCAGTGACAGCTGCAGGTGGAGTCTGTGTTTTTGTTGTTGTTTTTTTTCTCATCACAATGTGTGAGGGATGGATGTGGGTCGGATTCCAGTTTATTTTCATTACGGATACAAGGACTGGCAAGTTATCAGCATGAATTACCGAGGGCAGAAAAACTGATATCAATGTTAAATTTGACTCCGAAGAGAGGACCATGGAGAAAGGGAAGGGACTGTTATTTTCACTGCTGTACTTTATAGCAGAGTTTTGGCTCACTTCGCAGCAAGTCCTGAGAATTGGTAAGTGGTAACATGGTCTGATTTTTAAATGTCATTCCTATGTGTTAATATATAGACTGCCACAATACACTCATCATTTTTTTTAAATATGCAATCATGTGATTACAAGACCTGGTTTGAATTTCATTTCCCTTTGGGATTAATGACATACTCTACCTTTCTTTATATATGTAAGAAAAAAGACAGAAAAAAGTTTACTTTTTTTGGCATTATCATAATGTATGATGATTTTAATATCCCACAGTGTCTATGGAGCCTCAAGCATTGCTTCAACATTATATCTAATAACAGACAGCCAGGATAACAAATGCAGAGATCATACATGTGGATGTCATGCAAGGATAATCATTCATAGCAACCATGCAGCTCAGACGCTGTAGGTAAATTAATGGGAGCAAGAACCTTTAACTCCTGGCACTATTAACCAAAACTTTCAATATTAAGTCACAGCCTCTTAGTAGTAGAGTGGATCTTGCAATAATTTTATAAGTATTGTCCAAAAACCCTAAGGGACATACAGCTGTGTGTCTATGTTATTCAATAGCGATGTTATATTACTTGTCATTAAAAAGAGAGACTTTTCATGTTGTTGTGATAGTTACACTGCAAGTTTCATTGTTAGATTGTTTTTTTTTCTTTATTTATTTCATAAGGGAGGTACATTGAGGACAGAGTGCTGGGTTTGCCACATAAAACAACTCTATTGGTTTTCATCAAAATTATGTTATTTTACTTTGGTTGGCTAATACCAGGGTCTCTGTCTCACTTCCTCTATTTCAGCGCAGGTCAGAGACAGATGAGTGATTAAGTTGGACTACTGCTGCATCTGAAAGCATGTACTGTTGGCATGATGATGTCTTTGGCACTGAGGGATGTGAAATGGATACAGAGCTAAAGAATATACAGTGGGCAGTCTCAGTGAAACTGAGGCCTCTCTTCTACTCAACAAACTCAAAAGTCATTTAGACTTGGTGCATGTGTATGCTGATGGCCAATGACATCTGTGAATGTGGATCTGAGTCCAAAGTTGTCTGTTAAGCCTTTGAGAGTTGACAAGGACTCTGCTTTCACTTGTAATTAGACAAGCAGGGCTCTTGCTCCCACCATCCCCCTTTGATTTCTGATGTAACTTTATAACAATGAGCCAGTGTTTGCTGGCAAATTAATGGTCTCTGCCCCTCTCCTATTGGTTATCCACTATTCCTCTCATGGGTTAGAAGATTGCATCACAAAAATGACTTTTTTAATTTAGGCCTAAGGACAATGTCGAGGGCAACTCTGTATTTTTCTAAATTTCTTCTACTTCTAAAGACTTAAACATTCCGAATTGTGCCATTGCATAACTTGGGAGGCTAATAGGCCAGTGCCGCCTCCCGTTCTAACAGTCCCGATCTGTGCTATATATTGTTAATCTCTCTAAATCATCTATCACTCTCCGAGGCCACCTAATCTTTGTCATTCTCTTCATGACCCGCACACATCATAATCTCTCCCATATGGTGTGTGGCTTGGTCCAATTAACATTTCTCTGTCTTAGCAAGTGCTGGCATCAGATTGTGACTGGCTTTCACTCTTTTCACTGGGGTTGGTAATAATGGTAAATCTTCTCCCTCAAGCCCTTAAACAACTAACACTAATCTTCTTTATGCAGAAAGTCTCTTACCCAAATATGGTACTTAGGCAGCGACCAAATCTCATCATTGGGGATAGCACAGAAGCAGCAGCTTGTGGCTTGGCTTCTACTGTATTTTGCTATTTGTTAAATTCCTATTTCCTCTTGCATTCATGCTTTATTTATTGATGATATCTGATTTGTTTATTTATGATTTAACCCATTTGATGTGAAAGGTTTGATTATCTACTGTTGGCCATAGGAACATCCTTTGATGCAGTCATCTCCCTGTTTAATAGTCTTACATCCAGTAGTTTTATAAATTAGGTGGATGTGATACTTAGTTATAATCCTGATTTTTATTCTTTTGGTCTAAATGTTTTGGTGTTGGGTCGCAAGCAGCTATCCTATAAACAGAGAAACCTCAGTGTTCCACATCAAACGAAGATAGTAGACTGGTTAGGATCTCCTCATTCATTCACAGTCTGGCACAGGCCCAGGTTGGAGTGGTGCTGGTGGTGTTGTTGAGGTGGGGGTGGGGGGTGGGTTCGGGTGTGTGTGGGGGGGGTCTCACTGGGAACTGGCCCAGGATGGGGAGAGGGGAGAAAGCAAAACACTACGTCATTGTGTTCCTTTGCCTTAAAAGACTCTCCTTCATGTGATAATTGCACAGAGTCACAAAATCACAGATTAGAATCAGGATCTAAAGATCACCTCCTTAATGCTAACCTCTTGCTTTTGGTTTCTGGATTAAAAAAGGTCCACCCAGCTGCTTAAACCTGAACCCTGATATTTTTCACGCTCTGTGCACTGAAGGGAGGCACAGAAGTCTATAAAAAGCTAAGCCTAAGGGTTTATCAGCATTTGCCTGCAGCATGAGCAGAATCTTTTGTTTTTGTGACCTCCTAGCATGCATCACCCCACAGCATTGTCTGGCCTATTAAAGATGAGATGGAAGCTCAGTGATCCTGAAAATTATATTGGAAAGTAATTAATGGTAGCTATAGCAAGAATTTTCATTCCACCTTTCTTTATAAATTGCATTAATCATAAAGCCCTGATTTTAAAAAAAAGGTGGACTTTGCACCATTACAAGGAGGACGCTTTTCCTTGCAAAAAAGCTGGGCTTTACTATGAAGGCATTCATAGAATTGATTTATTTAGGACTGCATATAGATGACTGCATTCTTCTTATACACTGAACAATAAAGTGTCACACGACAAGCTTGCCTTGTGATTACTACTCCTATAGTTTTACCTCTAAACTCAAACTTGTAATTACTTATAAGATTTGCTATAAATGATCCCAGGCAGCTCTAACTTTCTTATCCATTTGTTCATTTGCTTGCTAATAGCCTATTGAGTGAGTGCATTGATCCATGTGTCATCTGAAAACAGAAAGTGTGAGGTGCTCATTCCCTATTTTTCTTTGCATCAGTATTGAAGACAAACCCCATTTACAGTGTTGGTTTGTCCTTCTCCATGAAATGTAGAAGTGCAGAATATAAAGATGCACTGAGCCATGATCCCGTGACCCATTTTTGGAGATACACTCAAAAAGCGACCACACAGTGCTGCTACAAAGCTTGTGTTCATGGCAGGTTTGTTTTCAGGCCACAGCATAAGACGCAAAAGCCATACAGGATCAATTTCTTCAATAAAGATATCCATGGATTTACTCTATGTCCTAATCTTATTTTACTATTCAAATTTCACAAAGTATTGATCATGTTTAAGATGTGATGTGATATCTATCTTATTAGAATGGAGCCATGTGCCTATTTAATTTCATTTTTTGAAATTAAACCTTTATTTAACCAGGCAAGTCATAAAGCACTGCAGGGGTGGCGTTTATTTGTAGGTCAGAAGTTAATATCGCACTGGTTCCCTTGATAAAAAGCTAATGGGATTTTTCCACTGGCTTTTGGAATTTTTGCAGAAAATAAGGTCTGTGGCCAACAAAGGTTCATGATACTTGGATGTTTTGTTCAGCAAGATAATCTTCACAAATAAACACAACTTTTATGTTTTTTTGAAGCATATGCAATCCAGAAGTAAAAAGCTAACGTTAGGCTATATTCGAACTACACCACAGAGCATGATTTCAAAGTTGCCACCACAACAAGGCTGCAAAGCCGTGTTTGGTGTAATGACGTTCTGTAGTCTCATTTAGCCACTTGTTAGCAAGTGGCTAACGTTTTATAATGGCTTAAAGTTGCACATAATTAAGCGTGTGGCTGCTTTGAGTGACAAGCTGTCTGTGGATAGTGTCCTCAGCTTCTAACTCAGAACCACCCCTTACTCCTCCACAGCTCCAGCCTCTCGTCCAAATATGGACACTTCTGGCTGCAAAACCAAGATGCCGACAGCCATAATGCCGAACTCCGGGCTTCACAATGGGAGTCTACAAATCAATGGGTGACTTCACGATGGCTACGTCCATTATTTTATACAGTTTATGTCTTAAACATTGCTTTCTTTTTTTATTTGAAGTAGAGCTAGAACAGGAAATCATCCAAAATTAGTCGATCCCACTTACGTTACATATGTCAGTTGATAAGTAACCAGAAATTGCAGTACAAAAATGCTTAAGACGTATGTCACCCATTACACAACTTTTCAACCAGAGCCCACTGACAAGTTTATGTCAAATATCCCACTCAGTGGGATGGATTGGTCACAATTCTTTAATTCCCTAATTCAAGGAATCATTATATTTATATAAAACAATGAGTATGGACTGTTAAATTGCTATTGGATTTTTTTTAAACTCAAATATTAATATTTGGATGAATCAAGGTTTGATTTAAACACCGACTAAGACCTGAATATTAGTGCCCGTTTGGATCCTCAGTTGTGGTGAAGGTTTTTCACCAGGTAAAGAGACTGATTTGAAATACAGTATTGCGTTAAAGCTGGTTGATTTCCAGGTATCTTAATCCTTCTTCAAACAGGACTAGTAATACCAGGGGAGCTCATGTAAGTTAGAAATTAGCCCCCTACATCTGTGTTTCGTGTGCCGAATTTGCACGGGATAAGCTAGGTCTGTACATAAATCTAATTTATCAACATTATCCCCGAGATATGATATACACAGCCATTTGTAACTCCACTCGACACAGAAACACTACACAGAACTTATGTGGTTATGTACAGTGTTAACCTCCTTTTTTCTTTTAAATGTGGGTTAAACAAACAGAGCCAATTCTGCCACACATTGTAATATGTTATCTATCTCCCCATCTTTCGAGATTGCGCTCTTCTGATGGATTTAAGCTTGCTATTTCTGTGAATCTGTCTCCATGCTGTGTAGCGAGATAAGTCTCCTGCAGCCAAAATGTTGTCAAAACTTTCATTTATAATTGCCGACAAAGCCTCCGTAATTCTCAAACAAGAAACAGGCAGAAACAAGGCACAGAGAAAACAGAAAACATAAATATGATCCCAAATCACAGAGATGTCCGTTTAAACAGGACTAATATTATCACACAACCTCTGTGTTTGGCAAAATATGGGAGGTAATTTGCGGTGAAATTTGTACCTGTCAAATTATGGCCATGGTAGATTCGCACGAGGTTAAGGTCACAGACAGCCTCTGCAGGTATTACCAGAGGTCCCCCGGTAATATTAGTCCCCTGCAAACAGGGCTTCAGACAATTTCACGATTTTAAGTTGCTCACCTTAAAAAATGTGAAGTAAATCATTAAATGCCGCTCAACGTTAGACTTAATCTCATTGTGCCATAAATTTTAAAGCCTGGGGTACCGACAAATTTAATTATTTTCCTGGTGATATGCACATAATGTTTTGTGGGCTTTTTTAATTGAAAATGCATGTAGAGATAAGACCGATGATTTCCTGCCTCAGTTTTCAACCACCAGAAAATATAAGCTAATTTGAACCCAATTTTCCAGAAATGAAATGAAGATAGTTGCTTCTTCACTCCAGAGGTCTGGATGGTTGATGGTGGTCATGGGCATAATAGTAACTGTCTGTAGCTCAGCTTTAGTTTAGTTGCATGTTAACCAAGCCAACAGAAGGATCAGTCATTTCTTTATACAGTGTTTAACCATCTCCGGTGTATTTATAATATGTGTTATCCAAACACATTTTACCAAAGAGCTCAGCTACTTTAAATGCTATAAATATTTTCCAGTAGTGTTTTGCTGATGTGGACCAGCAATGATTGTTTGGACCAGCGCTCTTCATGCTGAGCTGTAGACAAACTGCCGTCACACTTAATCCCCCGGGTGGCCCACTGGAAATCAAGAAACTCATTATATTTTACACAGAAATGTAAGATCTTATCTCAGGTGGAAATGAGAGGAGAGATAAATGTGTTTTCTTTTACTATGGGATGTGCCTTTCCACTAAGCTTCAAAGAGGAAATAAGTGAACAGTGCAATAAAATATTTACATTTGTCTTTTGCTGACAATAAAAGTTGTGTTTATATAGCTCATTTCAAAAACCTTCCAACCAGTATTACCTGTTTGTACACAGTGGCCTACCCAGACATGAGAGGATGCTGCTCTTAGGTCTGTTTTTATTCATTACGTAAACAACTGTAGGATTGTCAATGAAGTTACAGTAATTTCTTGCTGGAGGAGGCTCTAATGGCTAGGGCTGTAATGGTTCATGTATTATTACATATGTTCATGTAACTGTCATGTACAGTTCGGTGCACACAGCCGCATGCGGAACACACAGTATTTAGACTGATGCACAGTATTTGGATCCAAAGTTCATAAGAGCAAGTTCTTCCCATATGCTTTTAGCAACATATGCTTAAGTTAGCACAACAAACAGATTGGCGTGCAAGACAATCATACTATGATTTGCAAAAATTAAACACCAGAGATGGAAGACCTGCGTGAGGGTTCCCAGTCAGCTGTAACAGAGATGAGGACAGTGTGTCTGTGTTGCTTCACCACACTAATGTGAGGGGACAGGAATAGAAACCCATCAAGCGCACATTTAACAGTGTCACCCAGATGTGCCGATAACCGGGATGTGATGCTAAATGTTTGGGTGACAGTGTCACCCAGATGTGCCGATAACTGGGATGTGATGCTAAATGTTTGGGTGCATTGAATGTTTAAATATAGCCAAAGTTATTGAATACTCCTGCCAATGCATGATGCTTTTCACTTTTTTAGCCTTTTTATAACATGATGCCTTGTAGAAAAGTGTTTTTTCAGTATAATACAATAGTATTTGAAATGTTTCTTCTTTTGTTATTATTTATTATTTTGAAAGATATTGTGATTGCATTATAAGTCATGACTTTAGAGGGAATGGTTATTTTTGCTTTTTGTTTTTACTTAAAATAAATAAATAAAAGAAACATGGTGATGTGATTTTTGCAGTAGTCTGTACCAAACAATCATGTTCTCTTACATGTGGAATATGATATGTAGGCCAGGGCATCTCTGTAGCACCACAATGCTTAATTTATAATGTTGAGACACATTTCACCTTTAGCACCTGTGGTTTGGATTTTGCACTTGTGCATATTGCGATTTCCATAATATTTACATGAATTGTGCAGCCTTAGTTGCCAGTGAGTAAATGCTACCTCAGTCCCACCAAAAACATTTGTGTATGCTTTTGACACTACTGACTGTTCGAAATAAATGAATAAAAAATAAATAAAATAAAATAAAAACATATCCTAATCATTTGGGATTTTTCTGCTATACTGACCTCACACAGAGTCGTGATTTTTGTGTGCTGTTTCAACCTTGGTAATAGCATATCAATATATTATCAAAAGCTACTGATAAATGCTGAATTTATAAGCCAACTTTATTTCAGTTTAGGGTGTTGGTTCAGAGCGTCTCACATTTTGCTTTTTTCAATTCATAATCATTTGTTAATTTCTATTGTTTTCCCTGTAGTACACTTTGCAGATGCATTCAGTGCATATTTTGGCTGCAGTTTGAGCTGTTGCATCAAAATAGATGCATGTTTTTATGAGTGTGATTAGAGGTCAGCTACAAAAATGTAAATCAGAACATTAACATAGCAGCAGCTATTTTTGCCTTTTGCAGAAACCACACCATCTACTTTCACAGCCTTGTTAAAGTATGAGGAAAACAAAATCGCTGATTGGAAATGATGCTGTGATGCTGCTACTAGGATTATTTTGTCAGTGAATCCTTAAAAGGGCCTGTGACATTTGCTGCAGCCTCTGCACTTGAAGCAAACAAACATCAAGACAGCCTGGTCCAAACTCATGTTTATTTCCCCTTTTATATTAAAAAGAAAAAAAAACTCGAAACACATCAAAGACGCTGAGATGGAATACATTTGCTTGGCAAATTTGGAAGAAGGTTATTATATTTTGAAATAAAAATTTCATATTCCAGTGGAAAGAATTAAGGACTTTAACAGGTCCTAGCAGCTGCTCACTGAGGCTTGGTAACCATAATTAGGATTGGCACTTTCAAGCATGCTTTTAGTGACCAGGGAGTCCAGACAAGGCTCTCTCAGTTTGGGGTTTGAGGCTATGCTAGACCAAAGAAAAAGGTCATTCACAATCAAGGTCTCAAGGGGAGCTTTTTAAAGGCCCTTTCTCCTTCCAAATCAATCACAATTTCACAGGCAATTCTTCAAACACTGTTAGAGAGTGCAATGACCTATTGCCATCTGTAGCCTCAGTGTTGTAGTGAGGTCATTTGCAAACTATTGTGGCACTGAAATGGCATCTTCATGATTTGTGTTCATGGTTAATGTAACTATTGATTAACAATTTTGAAAATGGCAGAGCTTTTAAAGTACCTTCTTTTAGTCTTTGTTTTCAAGTTTGCAGCATGCACACAATAAGAAAACAGTTTATTTCGCATTTGTTTTAGGATAGAACAAAGTATGCTCTACTGACTTCCCCTAACTGTTCAGAACTGGCCTTGTTTCTATCTGCACTCATGAATGTCAGTGTGGTGAGAACAAACATTTAACCCTGAATGTATTATTTCAGAAATCCCATCACTCAAGGCCCAGATGTTTTAAATGATTTACATTTGAAAGGCTCGGGTCAAATCGACGTGCAGGGGCATTTTCAGAGGGATAAGGACACTGAATCTCACACAAGTCTGCCTGCTCTATATGCAGGTGGTGACAATCCAGCATTTTTCTGGCCTTAATCCTAATGCTTTTCATGCTGCATTTTATGTAACTGAAATGTAAAACACTGTATGCAGCGCTCGTGCCTGCCTGGCTGGAGTAATATATATTCATATTGTCTGGCGTGGCATGCTATACCCATCATCTTTCTGGAGCAGTGTGCTGGATTAAGAGTTGGATGGTTTTCAGAATGATCTTCTCAACTCTGAAACAACCCCCTCCCCTGTGGCCCTGGCACACACAGCAAGCTGAAAAATAACTCTGCTTAAATAAGAAATGTATATTGAAATTATTTTTTTACAGTTGTGGTCACGGGTCATTTTTAAAGCATTGGTCAGTGTGTATAGCCTCCTCCTATGCAGCAGTAAATGTGAAAGCATTGTCAGTGTCCACGTACCAAAGGAGTTTTCTATAAAGAGGCAGAAAAGGCAGCAGACGACTGATGTGTTACACGCTGATTTAAAATATTGTGTATTATGTCTGTCATTCCTTCCTCAAATAATGTTCATATTTAAGATTGCTGTTAGGTGCTTGTTGATTTGCATTATTGGGTAGTGTTATTATTTTCTGATTATCTGAAATGATTAATCAGTTAATTGATAAGTCACTTGACAAAAATGATCGTATCTATTGTAAAGTGATTATATTTGGATTTTTGAAATGTTAGTAAAACAAGTATTCTGGAGATGTTAGCTTAGGATCTGGAAATTTGTGATACATTTTTAAAACAAACTGCCAATTAATCAGTCATGAAAATTATGATTCGTTGCAAGACACAAGAGTATCAGATTTCCAAAACAGCATGTTGTTTTTACTGTGCTCTGAAAGGTACTCTGTTATGCTACATTAAAGTGTACTTAAAACAATTACTATAGAGACAGACATGATGAGGAAATCCCTTTTGCACGGCTGATGATTATGTTTTAGTAAATGAAAAATGTTTAGTCCTACAATATATCCTATAACATGCAGTTTCTGCATGAGAAGAGTGGATGATGTTAATCCACTGCAGCATCATTTAGCCTCTGACTCTTTCTTCTTTACACTGCAATATGAAGGGACAATGAAGCAGCTTCTCTATAAGAGTCACACCTCAGAGGTTTGCATTTTCATTGTGTGTTTTTAGGGGTCTTAAAGCTGTTGTGATTTTTACATACTGTGGTTCCACCTCAAGCAATGTTGGATTATTACAGACTGACCAGCAGATTTCACAATAAAATGAGTCTTTGGTCACATCAAGTGGCAGAGAGGCACTTCATATGACTTCAGTCTCAGGTGCTGATCTGGGATCTGGGATTAATGAAACCTCCACATCTTCTATTAGAGAACTTGAATGTTTCATAAACATCCACATAGCAGAAAAGTCAGTCCAGAACAGAGAAGACAACTAATCAGCTAAAAAGAAACAGGTAGAGAAGAAATATAATAGGTTGGTATCTATAGAGTAAAGCATAAGGGTTTTAATAGAAGACAGCCTTTCAAGGCAACTGTGTTTTGGCAGCCTGAGCAGAAACACTTAACCTCTTCACAGTAAATTACATTATGCTTTGGGGCGACACTATGTGATACTATAAATCAAGAGCAGGTGGGCACATGTTTAAGTGTGATTTCATCGAAGGTGACCGTTGTCTAGAAAAGTAAATTGAAAAAGATTGGAAATATGGCTGTGTGACTGAGGTGACTGGTGCAGCGGTTCATCTGTTGACTGAATTACTGTTTTAAAAAAGATGGTACAGGATGCTTTTAAGTGTCTGCCATACATTACTGAATATGTTAAGTCAGTGGATATATAGGCTGTGAAGTTGGTCTATAATGAACTAAGGTGAGGCATGCCTTCCTTACCAAATCATCCCATATGCCATTGTGTCAGCTTGAACTATGTAGGCCATGTAAATAGGGTTGAGTCAGTAAAGGTCAAGCTTCTCGCTGAATGAGATTAAATCCTGTCATCTCAACCAGGTCCCTTAGTAGAATTAAGTGGTAGAATTACATAGAAAATCAGGCCACATTATGCAACGGTTAGAATTCAGTCTTGGTAACCTTCAAATACTATAATGGAGGTGATCTACTAGTCATTCGACCAATAACTTTTCTGTTACTATTTCATGTGATCTGGCTAATACTGTCACCACCCCTGTTTCTTCTCTTCTTACAGGTGGCATCTTTGAGACGCTTGAGAATGAGCCCATTAGTGTTGAAGAACTGGCCTTTAAATTTGCTGTAACCAACATAAACAGGAACCGGACCTTAATGCCAAACACCACATTGACCTATGACATCCAGAGAATAAACCTATTTGACAGTTTTGAGGCCTCAAGAAGAGGTAAGGAAGCTCTTGTTCACTTCTGAAAGCTTTTTGCATCAAAGAAATCAATAATAGATTGTTTATGACAGGAGTGTCTCTCCAGTTGGTCATTTGTTATTTTCTCCCTCTCCGCTTTCTGTTTCATTACTTCAGCCTGCGACCAGTTGGCTTTGGGTGTTGGGGCAGTATTTGGCCCCTCTCACAGCTCATCTGTCAGTGCAGTCCAGTCTATTTGTAACGCCCTGGAAGTCCCTCACATCCAGACACGCTGGAAACACCCCTCAGTGGACAACAAAGACAGCTTCTACATTAATCTCTACCCGGAATACACCTCCATAAGCCGGGCCGTGTTGGACATAGTGCAGTACTACAAGTGGAAGACGGTCACTGTTGTCTATGAGGATGCAACTGGTGAGTCAAACCAGTAAAGCATTTAAACAGCAGCCCAATGTGTCAATTAAAACACGCAAAGCACAAAGACTTGAGTGTTAAATTACATATAGATTTCCAAAAGTGATGGTCACATGTATTTACAGCAATGTGGGAACTGGTTGTTATGTTTGTGCATGTGTGAATACTGTATGTGTTTGTGTGTGACAGTATATCCACATAAAAGGTGTGGACCTGAGCACTCATGTGTAAGTGTTTGGTGGTAGGCAGGAAGGACCTCCACTGAGTTCAACTTGAAGGTTCAGTGTGAAGGATTTAGGGGGGATATAAATAAATATATAATATAATTAGTATGTTTGCTTTAGTGTCAATTAGAACTGTGTTTTTGTTATAGTAGAACCAGCATTTATATCTACATAGGCAGCGGATCCTTATCCAAGGTAGTCTCCCCACCAGACAATCAGAGATCTCTGCCTTCTGATAGTCTGGGGACACTCCTTTCTAAAGTGTGTTTAACACACCGGAGAAAACGGCCGGCAACAAAGCAACGCCTCTTGCATTTTTTAAAAGGACACGCCCTCCCGGAAATGTGCGCTCCCCCTTTTCTCGTCCGCAAGGAAACAAACACACAGAGAGCTTGAAAATGGATGCCGAGAGATAAACTCTGTTTTATCAAACGTGTGTTCAGTCCGCAAGATTGTGGAAATGAAGGACTTACAGCGACTTTGTTTAAAACTTTTAATGCAGTCGGACTATGTTTACGAGCACAAGAGTTCAGCGAGCCACCGAAGGACCGCCCTGCGGATTTACTATTGGTTCTGCAATGTAGGGAGTTTTTTTAAACTCTGAAATTGTATCCGCCCATCTCAAAAAAGCATTTTCCTATAGGCCACCATTAAATAAGACACGTCTGTAAAAGTGTTGACAGGACACCTCAAACTGCAAGGAAGGTCAATTGTGAATCTTTGTATTGTGAAATTTTGAGGCATAGGGGTTTTATATTTGTAGGTATTTCTTCAGGCTGAGCAAAGTTATTTAAAAATCTGTGATGTCATCACAATGTTCAGTCTATGAGCCGAGTAGGAACTTGCGGGTGGGGCCAGCAGGAGAAACACTACTGTGAATATACAGTGGGCCACATACTGCGTAAGTAAACAAGGAAGCTAGAAACTTTTCTAGCATATGTGCCAGACGAGCATCTCTATTGGAATGAATCGGTGCCATCTTGGCGTCCAGGATCTAGTTATTATTAGAATCGATGATTAGCAGGTGCTGGGTGAGCAGCCTGTCTGCAATGAGCCAAACAGCATTGGAGAAACACTGGTTTGTAATGAGAAACAGCTTTAACCAGTTTTTTTTGTTTGTCTGTTTGTTTGTTTGTTTTGGAGAGGAGGAGACCTCTGCAGATAATTAAGCTCCCAGTACAAACGTCCTGAACAATTAAGACTGAAGGAATTCTACCCGAGAGTTCACGCTTGTCACACGGGAGAAGTTTCAACTGGTTGCAATCTGCAATACTCACAGCTTGATGCCACTAAATCCTACACACTGCTAAGTAATGAGAGGCACCGTGCAATGGTTGCAATAGGTAGTTATGATGGGATGTTGAGGATTCAATTACAATAACAGCTCCCACAAGTCACAGGTGCGCCATTGAAATCTGTTCAATACTTACAACAACAACAAAACCCAAGCTTATTTTATCTCTGTCATAATAACAGGGTGATCATATATTACTCAACAATATTGCTCATTCATCATAAAAACAATAACTGGCAGATTTGAAAATATTAAAAAAAATTGATACAGCCCAGCATAAATAACATTCACTGTAACTTAGTAGGTTAGTAACTTACCACGTCATCATGCTAGTGATTTACATAGTACTATCCCACAGAATTACTGGGTTTCCAACTAAAGCACTATGATTTACATCATATTATTTAGTGTATATAATAATGAAATGCCAAATTCACCAGCAACTGCGTACAGATATAAAACATCACAATGTGCCAAATGATGCTGATCCCACCTTGCTTATCAATGACGACAACAGCCTATCACAACTGCAATACCTTGAACTATTCCACTTACACAATCAAAGCACATCCAAACTGACTGTCACATCAGCCATCACATCCACCACTGAGCACCAGGAGACTACCACTGAAGATACAGCAAAATGACATCATCATGTAAACTAAAGTTTATATAAAGAAGGCCACAGGAGTTAATTGGAAATATGTTTATAATAATCACAGACAGTACAAGGCCCAAGCTGAGTAACATTAAGCACCCAGTCTTCAAACTGCAGCACACTGTAGAGCAGTATGGAGCTTGTGTCTTACCTTTGCAAGAGCTTCTTTGACTTTGTGTTTGCAAACTCATACTCCTCTCAGCAGGTCAGACTCCACAGCCAACAGTCACATGCAGTTTTGTTGTGTTAATGGTCAAGGTGTTCACTCAGTTTCCTATGGATTACAGGTTGTGATTACAAACTGCATTGGCAGCAATGTCCAAACAGAGAAGTATATCTCTCACAGCCTGGTTGTACATGAGGCGGTTGTGCAACAAATCCCTACAAGTATCTGATGGGATACCTGATGTTGAAAATGATTCATGATTGCTTCACTGCAGCGTCAAACTCCCGCCATCACCGTCTGCACGAAGCAGCGGATGGCACGTGTTCCCCTGTGTGGCCTCTTTACCTGGCCCAAAAAAGTTGACATCCATCTTTGACGAGACAGCTTTGCTAGCTTCATTACTGATGATGTCATATGCTAGTGATGATAAGCTCCAAAAACAGATTATCTCGCACAGCAGCCCTTTCAGAGCAGTAGTATCTCTTGGTGCCTATGTAGTATCCATGTGTCGTTTCAACATACTGTAATCACGTGCCAATCACGAACGAGGTTAACCTGCTTCTAGCGTGCAACATCCTGTAGTTGAAGTACATATCTACACCGGGCTAACTTGAACGTTTTATTTTGAAATCCGAAAGTTACGGTGACTATCGTGTCCGTATTGACGTCACTTGACAAGTTCAGGAAAATATAAACTTATTTATTGTCCTTAACTGTTACCGTTGGAGGGCAGTGGGCACACGTATTTTTTAGTACAAGAATATAGGGTAAGGTCAAACTCCTTGAACTCCAGGTGGAAATTTTGCTTTGAGGGAGACAAGAAACCAGAGCTAAGGCTAACTTTCTTTAAAAGAAAAGTGTTCATCAATTGTTCAGTTGGAGGTTACATGCTTCATCCTCTGGTGGAATTAGTAGGCTATTCAGTCAACCAAATGTTGCAGAAGCGAACTGCATGCACTGAATATATATGTATATATATATATATATATATATATATATATATATATATATATATATATATATATATATGTATAAGTAACCTTATCTCAAAATCAGGTCTAATTATGAGTTCTTATATTCATAATTCACTGGATTTTAAAAAATTGACCCTTATGAGCAAAGATCTTGTAATTACAAGATGTCTATTTCTTTTATATTCCGTGAATGCAATGCGCTTCCGATTGTTGTGCCGATAAGATTCAAAGGTTGAACTTGTTTTTCAGTTCGTACAATGTATGTAGAAAGGAATATTGGCGCCCTCTTGTGGATACAATCCAGAACTGCAACATGTAATTCGTCAAGCTAGCGTCTACATTGAGATGACAGTTTATAAGCACTTCCGTTAAATGTTTCAAAAATAAAATCCCTGAGCGTATTCAGAAAGCAGTGTTGGCGCCCTCCCGTGGTCATAGTGCGGGACTGCAACAGAAAAATCGTTAAGATGGCGTCAGGAAATTAGCCATTAGGCGCATCACACTATCTGCTACACCCTTATTCTTCTAAAACATGCACTGAGGTTGAGTAAATGCGGACCTGCCGTTATACACATGCAAATACAAAGTGTATGCTTTAGAGTAGGATGTACACGAAAATATGGGACAAGTTGCGTCCCATATTGATTCAGTAGGAGGATGTGCATTTTATTTTTCAATATGGCATTAGAATTTTTTTCAACGTGAGTTTAATGTCTGCTTTTTAAAAAAAACAAGGCAAATATTTGCTGAATTGATGGCAAATTATTTTTGAAAAGGACTGCTGTTAGAAGTTAGCCACCAACATTTGCCCATTGCGACTAATGGTAAAACGTTATGGGGCTAACCAGAGCTAACTAGCCTACTGCAATTTCAGCTATCTCACGGGAAGTTTGACCTATAATCATTTCTACAGTACTGCCCCAGATAAAGGTGAACAGCAGCTGAAAGTTACCACATTTCAATTACTGTTTACAGCACTAAATAGCGTCGCTAGTACTAAACCGCAAAGAAAAAAATGTGAACGTTTTATTTTGAAAGCCGGAAGTGAAGGTGATTATCTTGTCCACTTGACGTTTCTTGACGAATTTAATGTGTTGCAATTCCTGCCTGGGGCCACTAGAGGGCAGTGTTCACTCGTAGTTTTTTTTTTTTATTGTGGAAATAGATGTTTTTATTATAGAAATATACAAGACAATGTCAAACTTTTTGATCTCGAGGTGATAATTTAGCATTGGTTGGCAGAGAGCCAGACACAGAAAATGAATACAAAAAATAGCTAGTATACAAATAACCAATTTCTGAATTAATCAAGGGGATCCTAGGGGAAAAATGCAAAAGTAACATTAAATTATTGAAAATGTTCTGCAGTTCAGACAATTATCTTGAACAATTTCAATATTAAGACAATTGATTGAATTACTGATGCATTTTAGATTAAAAAAAATTCAACATATTAATTCCACTATTTTGAATATGAAACTTTGCAATGATAACATTCTTAAATAATCTATGGTCTGCCGTAACGCAAGGTGGCCACTGTCGTCCGTGTGTTAAGTGAGGAGTGATGGCGCCCTCCTTTGGTCACAGTGCGGAACTACAGTTTATGCTAGCATTTCCGCTTTCAAAATAAAATCCCTGAGCTTATTTAGAAAGGAGTGTTGGCGCCCTCTTGTGGTCACAGTTCATTAAGCTCGTGTCGTTGTTGACGTGGCAGTTCATGCTGGCACTTTCGTTGAATGCTCTCAAAATAAAGCAGAGTCGTAGCCGACTAGTTCACATAAGGCAGTTTTCTCTTTCTTTTAAATTTAAGTTTTATGAATTATGGTTATACAGTTCACTCTTGACTGCCTTGATGCCAGCTGGAGATGACAGCTGACCTGAGAGTGTCAAGTGTAATCGAGAGCGCTCTCTGCGATGTCAATTTCGATGCAAATGTGTGCTAACACTTCCGGTGAAGACTTTCAAAATATAATGACGAAACCAGAGTAAATCGTTGTGAAACGATAAAGTCAATTGTTGTGCTCGGTGTTAGAAACGTAAACCTTCCACACCCTACAGTGGCCAGATATTTGCTGCGTATAAGTTGTTTTTCAAACGAACAATGGACACACAAGCCCACGGGGAGATGGTGAGCTTGCTACCATTTATGCTAACCTCAGTTTTAATTTAGTTAACAATTGAGTATTTGTAACGTTTCTATCCATATTCTGAGATAATTGGCTACTGGAACTGCGGTGCACGTTCTCTACCTAAACGATCACACAACAATGATAAGCCTGTTTTCATTCAGTAACGTTAGCTACAGCTCCCATTGGGCTCTGAGTGTGTGCTGAAAGCTAAAACCCAGGGGTTATGATGTTTGGGGCGTTGTACAAAATAATCTAGATTGTATTTGCGAGAATTGAATCTTAATTCTGCAGAATTTACATTTACCAGATGGATTTTCTACTCTTGATTTACTATATCTAATCTGACAGAGTGGATGTTGGGTAAATAAAAATGATAAAAGGTCTGTTTGGGGATCTCATTGTTTAATATCTTTAGAAAAGCCACCTGAACTTTGTAATGATTAAAATTAGCATAATGATGAGACATGCAGTCACTGAAGCAGATGCATTTTATGAAAATTAAATACCATTAAGCCAAAAACAAAATCAAAAACGGCTCATATTTTAATTACACAGTCTTAATTAAACTACAGCATACAGTACACACTTTTTTATTTGGAGTGCTATAGTTAAATGTCTAGAGAGGATGCTTGTTGTAAATATGTGATTGTTGAGTCTAATAATGGTCTTATTGTCTTCGAATTGCAGGGCTGATTCGTTTGCAAGAGTTGATCAAAGCTCCATCCAGATACAGCATTAAAATCAAGATCCGCCAGCTGCCTACAGGAAGTAAAGATGCCCGTCCTCTGTTAAAAGAGATGAAGAAAGGAAAGGAGTTCTATGTCATCTTTGACTGCTCTTACCAAACATCAGCTGATGTTCTCAAGCAGGTGAATAAGACAAACATCTGTCAGCATGTAGTCTACACTGGGCAGAGGGCATTTTTTTCAGGGTTTAATTCATAACTCGACATGCACAATGCAATGCTCTGTCCAGTATCCAATTTGAATTTTTCAGTGGAGAGTAGTCTGTTATTTTTGTGTTTGTCTGCATTGCTTGTGCTTTAATATTCACTATGTGCAAGATTAGTCTAATTCTATCCCCCTCAGAAATCCTATGATCATTTCCAAATCCAAGCAGAGCCTATTTTTGAGCCAGACATACTAATTTAGAACCGAAAGCTGCACGGAAGATCAATTGGAAACACTACGCAAACATGAGCAAATTGTGACATATACTCACTCAGATACTTGTTAATGCAGACCATGCAAACAATACAAAATGAGGCAATTCAGTAAATGGGTAGAATGTGTAATTTGCAAGAGTCTCTTGGTATAGATGTGGTTGGATAGGGAAAGAAAAGATAATGCTGGCTGGAGAAAAACATGAATGTATAGTCAGGGGAGGAAACTGTGAACCACTCCTTCATCTCTCATCCTGTTTAGATCTTGTCCATGGGGATGATGACTGAATATTACCACTTCTTCTTCACCACACTGGTAAGAAAACTTTTCTAAATTTCTACATCTCAAGAACACATGAAGGTTGTTTTACTGAACGTATGTGCACAGAAACGTTGACTCTTACGTTTCCCTTTGAAACTGGATTGAAAAAGCTGATGGATATGCACGTCGGTAACATGCCGCGTAATTACACCGTTCCATTGTCTTAATTAAGTGTCCTTTTATCCTGCACAAGCTTAGATGTGTGTATTCACCTAGAGATTCTGTTATGCAAAGATTATGCAGATGAACTGAAACATCTGTGGTTTGTTTTATAATAAGATTGCTGGATGTTTTCAGTGCCCTTGGCATAATTCCATGGTATTATACTGTATATTGTTCCGCTGTTTTAATCAAGTGTCCCTTTACCCTTGCTGTTTAACTTACATCTACTTTTGGGGTATTTTTAAGCAGAGTCACAATAACTCTGCACTGATGTTGTTGTACTTCTACAGGACCTGTTCTCCCTTGACCTGGAGCCATACCGCTACAGTGGGGTCAACATGACAGGGTTCAGACTGCTCAACATAGACAGTCCTCAGGTGGCCTCAGTGGTGGAGAGGTGGGCCATGGAGCGACTGCAGGCTCCCTCCAAAGCTGAGACTGGAATGATGGAGGGGATGATGACAGTGAGTGACATTACTTTCCTCCTTTCATTCCTCATGTAAAATGTGTGGGAGTGTACAGGTTGGTACTGATGGTACTGTGATTGTTCGCATACTGTAAGCAACAGGCCCAACAGGCCAGTGGAAGCCCGTTTATTAAGCTCAGGGTTACACTGAAAATATATGGACAGTCTCAGCTTGTCTGCCAAGAAATGTTGGCTGAAAACAATGTTGGTCATCAGCCAATTTGATTTCCACACCTTGTTTCCCTATTTGATTTTGTATGTACTGTATATGTGCGAGGAAGACAGGACAATTTGATAAATCACTAAATCTTCCCAGTTCTTTGCAGTTTTTGAAGCATTAAAGGAATAAACATAATTTTCATCCCATAATCAGGAAAATAATTCAAAATGAACTCAAATCTAATTTTATTTTTTATTGCTGCATGTGTCTGTCAAGCGTAAACAAAAACGCTAATATGAAATAAAGCCATGCTCAGCATCCAGACATAATCACTGAGAGATTGTATGTAAATGTGTAAACACATAGCCTATTTTGGGAAGCTGCGCAAGAACCTAACAAAGAATTATTTGGAGCCCCTCATCACCCACACTTGAGTCAGAACACAATAATCCACCACGTTGTTTTCTGATTGTGTGTACAAACAGAAAAGTGTTTAAATAAGATTGTTCACCAAATTGTGCTCACTGTGGCAGGTTGTGGTCGCCTCTTTGATTGATTTCCATGTAGTTTGTAAATGTATTGCTGCATTTATGGGGGGGGATGTTTTGTAGATACCATATGGTGCCGTGCATGTGCATCAACAGTCCTGATGTGATAAGTGCATGATGTGATTCCCGCTGATGGATGCTGACGGCCGCGCTTCTCTTTCAGACTGAAGCAGCTCTGATGTACGACGCCGTCTACATGGTGGCTGCTGCTTCGCAACGCGCCTCCCAGATCACTGTCAGCTCCCTTCAGTGCCACCGACACAAACCCTGGCGCTTTGGATCACGCTTCATGAACATGCTCAAAGATGTGAGTTTGGTTTATGAATGTATGACATCCACCCCTCTTCCTCCATCCATCCATCCGTTTCACAGCCTGCTTGATTCTATTTCATTTCCTTGGGTGCAGGAGCAGAAACAATAGAGTTAGGAGATCAGATGTGATGAATGTGGAACATGTGTGTGAAGATTATATTTGAAATAATTTTTCTCAGGAGATAAGGATTGACATGCTGCATGTTGGAGGTTTCTGAGATTAGTGGGTTGTCAGATGGTTTCTGGTAAGAGATGTCCACTGAGCGCCGCAGTGTTTTACATGGATGTTTAATGCAAATAGGACAAGATAATAAAGACTCCTCAAACTTAATACTCTATTTAAAATATTTATTTAAAATTTCTCTCTCGATACTCATTAATTAAGTTTGTAGGATGCCATAGAAGTGTATCCTGCTTCTTAGGCTATTGAAAATGGAAAAAAAATTAAATTCTGCTCAGCCTATTGATCTGACAGCAGACAGAAGAGGAACACAAAAGCACATTGAAATGCAAACACTCACAGTTTGAAAAACATGGAAAATATCTCAGTTTAATTGTGGAAGCTGACTTTCTCAGCTCTGCTAAGATACTTTAATTTGAATTTAATAGACTCCCTCGTTATGTTGCACTCTCTAATTAGATGTTTCTTTGACAAATGAGCTTTTCAATTGAGAGTGTGGACACAATATTGAAGGACACAGGCAATGCCAAAAGAGCTCAGAGAGCCTGAGTGTGAATAAAAGAACTTTTCAGCTGTAAAGCCTCAGCAGATATTGTCTTTAATTAGATGCACTTTTACATAAACACACTGAAGTATAGAATATGAGCTTCGTGTTCATTGGTGTTTAACAGCTTATTGCTCTGCATTCTGTCTTCTACTCGATAAACATGACATCCTTTATCTTTACAAGGGTTGCTTTTATTACAGTGCATTAATTTAAAAGGACCATACTGGTGTTTTCTTTCCATGCTGTAGCCCATTTACTGCAAATAATTTTTACTTCATACTACCAGATAATATTTTCCAAAGCTTACCATATAATTTTCTGTAAGCCATCAGTGTTAAGGCTCAGCGAAAGCACAACAGGGGCAATCAGGCAGGGAACTGAGAGAAAATGGCCAATATATACACTGAGGAGGCTGACAGGAGAATGAGGGGCAGGTGTGTGCGCGTGTGTGTGTGTGTGAGTGGGGAAAGGTGGAAAGAGCTGATCACAACTGCTGGAGGGTGTAGGAATAGCAGGGTCCGAAATGACAGGAGAGGTTAGTGGCAAACAGTGAAAATATTGAAACAGATATTATGAACTGATAGAAACCATGATAGCTTGTGTCTATTCATTTTCATTTTATTACTGTATCAAAATCAGTTTGAGAGTCTTGCAACTTTATGAAGTCTGTCACAGTGAACATCTTGTCTATCCTTATTTTTATCTCTACATGGTAATGTTGATGGGAGTTAGCAGTCTCATGTTTTACCCATTAGATTCACATTTTAGTGAGATAAAATAAATGTTATGCTTTGCTGTGTACTTTGATAAAAGGTGGAATTAGCTTAACTTTTTACACTTTAAAAAACCTTTATTTATTTTACAGTGGTTCACATGGATAGTCAATGATCTGTCTCCTTATTTATGTTACAGTTTGGTTGACAGGAATGACTTATCTGATAATGCGATACTGTGCAGACAACTAGTGGCAGCCTGAATGGTGGAAAATACATTCAAAATCATTGTGGTACGCTTTGGAAAATGATCAGCAGTAGCATACAGAATTTCAGTTAAACTGTAAAAACATGCAAAATATCAACATGTTCTTTTAAGATTTTATTTTCAAACTGTGTTATCTGAAGTGCCCCTGAGCAAGACATTGGCTCCAGGGCTGCTGCTCTGTGGCTCACCCTGCTCTCGTGGGGGAGGGAACGCAAAAGACAATTTTCCCTGCAGAAATCAGTGCTGTATCACATATTTCATACCAGAAGTTAAGTTTTGCAGAGAAAGTTTCATGAACTCACAGCTCAAGTAAATTAGGTTCAGCTTTGCGCACTTGGACTATTTTCCTAAATGTACCAATGAACATGCAGAGCACGTTTGTTTGTGAGGGTGGTGTACAGAGGCCTGAGGAAAAAGCAAATGAGTTTTTCTCACAATGGTGCTGATGGTCTGTCCAGTATATTCACAGATAATCAGCGAGGTTTTGAGTGGTGTGTTGAAACTCATCCTTTATATCATCCGGATTGTCCAATCCAAGAAGATCCATTTCATCACTGCATGTACAGTAATGACACCAACACATGGTCAAGACAGAGAGACTTTTGATTGGTGGGGATTTAAAAAGAGACTTAATGACATGAATAATCTGGATTTAGGGGTCAAGTAGGTCTCACAGATGTGTGCAATAAGACTGTGTGAAGCGGTCTAATTAAAGAGCAACTTCACCAAATGATAGCCTGTAACTTTCTATACATGCAAGAGATCCTTGCATTAGAAATGGATTTAAAGAAACGTTCCTTGGATGTCATCAAGTTTAATCTTAAATCTTATGTTTGTGTGTGTGCGTTGACATGTACCACACTCAGTAACATGCATCACTCTCTCTCTTTTAATTTAAATCATAATGTAAAGCTTGTGCAGCAGTGCAGCTCTTAGATTCATTTCACTCTTAGTGTTGTTTTGTTTATTGCACATTGTGGGTACGAATGGCTCAGGATACATTTGCTTTGGTTCCGGTAGATTGAATCGAATTATTTTCAGTAACAAATTGACTGATGTAAGTTTCTGTTTAATGGCTGAAAGAACAAGATGATGAAATGTAAAGGCTTAGCGTTGTTCCACATCTCTTAATACACCTGTAATTGATTTCTTACAAAAAATCCTCCAGACTGAGTGATATAGCAGGTGTGATATAGCAGCCTATATATACATATATATATATATATATATATATATATATATATATATATATATATATATATATATATATATATATATATATATATTAGAATA
>NC_065507.1:30566107-30673652 GCF_006386435.1 Epinephelus moara
AGCAGCCTATTATACATATATATATATATATATATATATATATATATATATATATATATATATATATATATATCGTAGAATCTAATGACTCCATGATGTAGCATGACACTAAATTAATTACCAAGGTTATTAGATTAGATTCTAATTAATTGCAGTAAGGGGCAGTTCACTCAAAGACCCCTCAAAAGTCATTTATTCAGTACGTATGAGAATCTCAGTATGATATGTGGTGGTTTGAAGCTTTTGCCTGTACCATGTGCTCAGTGGCATTGGCTTGTGTGTCCCCAATAATTTCTAGTTCTGAGAGCTCACACACAGTGAGCTGTATTAGTGTGAGCTTCAACACAAGTCCTTCAAAGATAAACAAGTCACACTGTTCTTCTCCCACATACCAGCTTTATTTCCCAAATGTATTTTGATATTATTATCAGCTTCAGTTCATTGAAAAAGCCTATCAGCTATGTCCATTTTCAAACATATTAACTTACCCCCCTAAAGCTTACTCACAATAATCCACAGGCCTTGTTGTAATCAGTTTCTAAAAAATACATTCCTCTGAAGAACACCAACCGTATTATGTTTGTGCAGAAAGAAGAAATTCAGAAAGAGCTGCATAGATTATCAGTCATAAGTTTCCAGTTTTTCAGCAATAATATGTAATAGGGTTGCAGTGGTATACCAGTTTTAAGGTATAGCATACTGTGTACATTTGCTTATCTACAATATTGACAAAAATGCAACTGGACAGAGAATCTCAACTTCATAGCAGTTGTTTTCAAAAGCAGGACTTTTAGCACATACTTCCATTAAAAAATGGTTTCAAGTTTCAATTGTTTGTTTGTTCAACCAAAAATAACCCTTCTCATTTTCATTTCTTATAGGGTCATTTAGTCTTATGATAATAATAATTTTGTAATACTGTGATACAGTGAAACCACAATATTTTCTGAGATGGTTATTTTACCATGAAAATGTTATACTGTTGCAACCCTAATATGTAAATGAGAAAGCAGCAGCATGCTTTTGTTTTCATCAATGTGCAATTACATCATTCCTCACTCAGGTGTAATGCAACAGCCTCAAATAGGAATGTGGCCGTGGTTTAAAGGTCCGTGGTTTAAAGGTCCAGTGTGTAAAATTCAGGGGGATTTAGTGGCAGCTATCGGTAAGGACTGCAGATTGCAACCAGCTGAAACTTCTCCCAGTTAGGATTCCCTCAGTGTCCATCGTTCTGGAGGTTTTTACTGGGAGCCAGATTATCTGCAGAGGTCCCTTCCTCTGAAAAATAAACGGACCAGGTCATTACAACTGGTAACACCCCTGATTAAAATGACATCACGTTACAAATTAGTGTTTCTGTGATGCTTTTTGGTATGTCAGAGATGGACAGCTAATCTACCACCTGCTAATCTGTGCTCACCATTTTTCTCTGATAACTTAAGATCCAGACATTCAGGAGGCTTTTACCAGGAGCCAAATTATCTGCAGAGAAGTCTTCCACTCCAAAACAGATCCAGTGATTTAAACCAGTAAAACACTGAATAAAGAAGTTTCATTGGTGATTTCCCAACACTTTCAGCACGGAGGGGCTGCTAATTATGGTGGCTGACGCAAATGGCCCTATCTAGAGCCAGTGTTTGGTTTATCCATCCTGGGCTGCTGTAGAAACATGGCAGTGCAACTTGATGATCTCCATGGACAAGGACTCACTCCCTATGTAGATAAAAACAGGTCATTCTAAGGCAACAAAAACATAACGATTCTTATTTTCAAGTAATTATACACTAAACAAAACATAATTATTATATTAGATTCCATATTCCTTTTGTCGCAAAATATTCCCATAAATCCTACACACTGGGCCTTTAAATCTTGGATCTACCCTCACCACATGTTTCTAAAAGGCTTGATATATGAAGACTTGTGTTATGGGGTGAACTGGTGCTTTAATTCTATCTTCAGAGCACTTTGATTCGCTGCCAGAAAAAAAAAATTAAATCATGAAATGCCATGGGCTGAACATTTGCAAATTTACAGTAGGTGTATTGATTTGCAGATATGCCATCTTCCCATAAAGAAACTGGCTTCTCAGCTTGCTCCGTCTGTGCAAAATTGAGATGCAGCTCATTTCTCTAAGCCCTCTGTAACAGAGATTTAACCTGACTGTTATTCAGCTGAGCTCACTTCATTATCAACCGCATTCAAATATCTCTGAGCTCTGCTGCCCACCCGCTGCTCTCCACTCAGACAGAGGCCATGCCTGCCTGCTCCATTTACATCACTGTCCACCATGTTACATACACAGAGATACTTAATATTTCCATTGAGGATCCAGCCAATGCACAAATGTCCATTAAGATGCAGTTAGCCTTTGTCAGTGTTCTTAGCTTAATGCAGCACTCATCAATTATTAATTTTATAAGAACTGTTTTAATTTTTCCAGGCTTCCACTTGACTTTCATTTATGTATATGACAAAATTTCATGACACAAATGAAAAACCGAGGGATTCATTGGTTTTTTTTTCTGCTCTTTCTTTGCCACAGGCACAATGGAACGGCTTGACGGGACAAATAATTATAAACAAGACGGACGGCCTGCGGAAAGAATTTGATTTAGATGTCATCAGCCTAAAGGAAGATGGCTTGGAGAAGGTGAACTATCTGACCCGTGTCTATACTATCAGTGCAGACTGTTATTGTAGACATTCATGGCAGAGCTGAACAGAGTTGGAAAACAGGGCCACTACTATTCACTGAAATCTCCTTTTTTCTAAAATTGCAGAAACATGACTTGTCTATAAAACAATAGACTGCATCTTGAAATCTGATGCACTAATTATACCTCAGAAAAGGAACTTTTTGAACTGTTTTGACACATTGCTCTTGCAAATAGTTGTAGCTGTCATTTTGAGGTCAAAAGTTTGTTGATGCTCCTTTAATCACACTGACAATGCTGCGCTCAGTTTTGGCAGGTTATTAATAGGCCTATCATGATGAAGGAATTAAACTTAAGTTAACACAGTTGAAAGTAAAGATTAACATTAAAATGAAATAAGAGCTGTAACCAGAGGAGTTATTATTTTCCACATTTGTCTTTAAGTCAAAATTAATTGTTCTTTCTTTAAGCTCAGGGATCTGTGATTAAAATGCTTTCTCTTTATTATTTCTGCAAGACAATCGCGGGCAACAACCGCCTGAATAAAGTGTGGAAAAAGGTTTGTACTCTAACTGCCCTGGCAGACTAAAGGAATGTTGATACTGTTTATTAATTACTTTACCTGCTACCCTCTGTGATGTCTCCCCTTTTTCCAAAAAAAAAAAAAAAGTTTTAGGTACTGGTGGGAAGAAATGTTCAACATTTCTACACTGGACATGGCATTTCAAGTTTTATCAAATATTGTGTTTTATATTCTTTTCCTTTTCCCACAATCTCTCATCTCAGTTTGTTCTTCCACTGTAATTTTTCTACTTCCTAGTACTTGTTTCTTTTACCTTCTTTGCATTCCTTATCGTGATCATGTGAAGGTGACTTGGCAACTATGGGTCTTTGATATGTAGTCAGTGTGGTTATTTGGATATTTTCTTCTTTACAGATTGGTGTGTGGAACTCCCAAACAGGCCTTAATTTAACAGAAAACAACAAGGATTCATCCACAAACGTGACTGACTCGATGGCCAACAGGACCCTCATTGTTACAACTATTCTGGTATGGATTAAAGTAATTATCAGGCAGCATTTGATCAGGAATGTCTTAATATTACTAATGAAGTTAATTATGCACCTTATTCCAGGAAAATCCTTATGTCATGTATAAGAAATCTGACAAGCCGCTGTATGGGAATGATCGCTTTGAGGGTTACTGCCTGGACCTGCTCAAAGAGCTCTCCAACATTTTGGGCTTCTCCTATGAGGTAAAGCTGGTGTCTGATGGCAAATATGGCGCTCAGAATGACAAGGGGGAGTGGAACGGCATGGTGCGAGAACTCATTGACCATGTGAGTAGCAATCAATATTAAATGTGAGAGAATATCTGTGTAATCAGCAGCATCATCTGTGTTTGACTGTGGCTCTGCTTGATGTTTTTGTTGTCTTGTTTTTGTTCTGTGCCAGGTGGCTGACCTAGCCGTGGCCCCTCTCACTATCACGTATGTGAGGGAAAAGGTGATAGATTTTTCCAAGCCATTCATGACGCTGGGGATCAGCATCCTCTACCACAAACCTAACGGCACCAACCCAGGAGTGTTCTCCTTCCTGAACCCACTGTCCCCTGATATCTGGATGTATGTGCTGCTGGCATGCCTCGGGGTCAGCTGTGTGCTGTTTGTTATTGCCAGGTAAAAGCATAGAGCGAATTTTAATAAATAGGACCAAAGGATTGGTCTGTGTAAAAAAAATCCTTATCTATAGCTTTAGCTAGAATTAACTTCATACAGTATGTTCATTATTGTTGATTGCACTTTAAGCAACATTGTTTCACCAGAAAACTAAATTCTACTTTAGCTGAATATTTTGATGTCCTGTATGCTATAGGGAAGTTGGACTTTCAGTTCATTGTGGACTGCTGCAGTAACTGACCACAGTTATGTGTCTGTGTCCTTGGTCACAGTTGACTCAATATAATTTTTGCCTGTTTGCATTATGTCCCCAACATACATTGGAAAACAGCCAAAATGCAGGTAGTAATGCAGTTTTTCTCCATTGCATACACACAAAAAATGAACCTATGCAGAGAATTCTGAAAACTTGAAGCTCCAGTATCAACAACAGGACTCCAAACTGCTAAACTCTTATCACAAGTTCATTGTTTTCACTCAAGTAGTAATTCTAAATCACATTATTGCAAAACTCTAAACACAAATTGCATCATTTAGCACACTCTGTTCACCTAGAAAACACTGGCCTTCAAAATGCCACACCCCAATTACCAGTTGGTCTCACTCATATCTCAGCTGTTCAGGCTCAATTGGCAAAATAGTCCAATCAGAGCATAAAAAAAACGCCTCGGATAACCTCCACTGTGTTGGGGGGGAAAATAAAGTAGCATGGAGAACAGATATTAGGAGGAGGAAGAGGAGGAGGAGAAGGAGGAATGCCTTGATACCTTTTAAAAAAGTTTTGCCCTAATTTCATCATTACAGCTTCAGAAAAAAAATCTAAATACATTCTCCCTTGGCACTCACTGTATCAACAAATGTACATTGTATCATGTGCTGATATAATGATTGTGTCAATGCAATGTTTATTTGATTTATTCACAGTATTATATTAAAATATGACAACAGTTTTTATACTGTATGTACTGTATGCAGCCTATTTTGCGACAAAAACACCCTGATCTTTAAAAAGTAGAAAAAGGAAACAACTGCTACATTTTTTTTTCAATATGTAACATCATGAAGCCAGACATATACAGTATAAACAGTATTTTGATGGTAGTATTTGAAATTTATCACACCAGCGTTTAATTGATGCTCTGTATGAGATACGATAGCTGCTTTTGGTTTTGGTTTTGAGTGCAGTGTTTCATTTTGCAAAGATTTGTGGAGTTTTGACAAAATGTTTAACTTTTTTCAGTTTTTTTTTGAGTTTTGAGCTATAGTTTCAGGAAATGTGTTTAAACAATTGGAAAAACTGAAAGTGAATATTAGTGGGTGTCACAGGCCTAAATATGGTATTATGTTGTCATCCTTAAGTCATCGTATTTTATTTACATTACTAATTTTAACTGTTTAACTCTTCACCTTCAGGTTTACTCCCTATGAGTGGTATAACCCTCACCCCTGCAACCCTGACTCTGATGTGGTTGAAAACAACTTCACTCTAATAAACAGTGTTTGGTTTGGAGTTGGAGCACTTATGCAGCAAGGTATACTTATTGCATATATAATTGTATTATGTTACCATGCTCTTTTCATACCTGATAGAGATTTGGTAGAGCACCTTCTACCATCACCTTTGCACATAGAATGTGCCTGGGAAAGAAGACAGTCAGTATCATGGCTATTTTGTTACATACTATGTCGTTGTTGTCTCATGATGTATTTGTGTGTAGGATTCACAGTGTACCTTGTGATGTTATCTTACAGGATCCGAACTGATGCCTAAGGCCCTCTCTACAAGGATAGTCGGTGGAATATGGTGGTTCTTTACGCTGATCATAATCTCCTCATACACTGCTAACTTGGCTGCCTTCCTCACTGTGGAGAGAATGGACTCACCAATCGACTCTGCAGATGACTTGGCCAAGCAAACCAAAATAGAGTACGGTGCTGTAAGAGATGGCTCCACCATGACCTTTTTTAAGGTAATCTTCTTACCACTCCGCAGTAAATGAAAGTAACTACACGACAGTGGGGGGAGGGATGCAAACAAGAGGACCACTTTTGATTTTAATAAGCCTGACAAGTTTTACCCTTGAGCCATCAGTCCTCAGTCATTACAGTAAGATGACATGTGTTGTCTGATGGGTTGGGGAAAAAGAGTAAGGTTAAAGGTCAGTATCTTAGAAACTTCCTCATACACGCACATTAACAAAAGCCTGTGGCCAGTTCTTCCACAAAGATTTCAAGGATTTATTGTGTTGTCTGTAGCACACTAACAGCTTTATCTGAATGTACAGAGAAAATTGAATGAACTTGGGTAGATTTGTACACACTTGTCACAACCCATCTCCTGCCTTCCATCAGGATTATTGCCCCAGTCAGCAGAGAGTCTCCAAATACTGTTTCATTTGAAATATTAGAAAGAAGCATCAACCACTGACCATGCATCAACATTACCGGTCTTGGTTTTTGTCCGCTGCGTTGTTGTTTGCTGTGTTGAATATTAAGATGCTGTGTTTTTAACTTCCATATATTCTGATTCTGATTAAACAGAAATCTAAGATCTCAACTTATGAGAAAATGTGGGCATTCATGAGCAGTAGGAAGAACACAGCTTTGGTGAAAAACAACCGGGAGGGGATTCAGAGGGTTCTAACTACGGACTATGCTCTTCTGATGGAGTCGACCAGCATCGAGTACATCAGCCAGCGTAACTGCAACCTCACACAGATTGGAGGCTTGATAGATTCAAAGGGCTATGGAGTGGGAACCCCGATTGGTAAGAGAGATCAGTAACAACAGACACAGTAACAATTATAACCAATTAATGCTTCCTGTCCGTCTACAAAACAACCAACCCAAAGGTTATGATGCTGGTAATGGCAGTAATAATGTTTTTTTATCCTGCTGTAGGCTCCCCTTACAGAGACAAGGTCACCATCGCCATCTTGCAGCTTCAGGAGGAAGGGAAGCTGCACATGATGAAGGAGAAATGGTGGAGAGGGAATGGCTGCCCAGAGGAGGACAGCAAAGAGGCCAGTGCTCTTGGTGTGGAGAACATAGGGGGTATCTTTATTGTGCTGGCAGCCGGACTAGTCCTCTCAGTTTTTGTAGCGATTGGAGAGTTTATTTACAAATCCAGAAAAAATTTGGACATTGAGGAGGTGAGTGTTGGTCAGTGCGAATGGCACAACAAGTATTAACACACGATGGGACTCAATCAAAGACTGTTAATGAACCCTACTACACATTTGCGTTGTCATTGTTGTCATCAGAGGACTACAGTAATCACTGGGCCAACAAAAATTTGAAGTCTGAATGTGTTGAACTGCATTGTTACAATCAAAACAGAAATACTTTTTTGACACAGAGTTTAGTGTTTTCAGTAGTTTTGATGTAGAGCACATGAACATTTTAGTCTTAATTGGAAGAATACATTTGAAACCCTTTTTTATGATGACAGATGGTTGTTGACTTCTGACATCATGACACTTGGCCTTGCTGTTTTTCGCAAAAAACTGTAAACACTGTAACATTGTTTGTGTGGATAAAATGTCATTCTCATGCCATGATATTGTGGGTAAGTGATGCTAAGTGTTATCTTTTGAGGCGTGTTTGCCATGTAAATTCCGACAACTGCAGTAGGTGTGAAGGTGTTCTGTTATAAAAAATATTTGCATTTTCATATTTATAGCGCACAGAAACTTTGACACAACAGTACTTCTTACCACTTTTGTATGTACTCATGTATTTCAAAAAAATTTGATTTACTCTATGACAGTTGTTTCCACTTCGTTTATGAATGAGTGTTCCCACAAGATTTTATTCAAGTTGCTTGACACTCAGGCCATCAGTTGCTTACTGTCTATAGTTTCTTTCTTTTTTTTTTTTTTTGCTTTTGTATCATATGACATTCACAAACATGCATGTATATGTTTCGTCATGTTGGCATTGTTTCAGAATGACTAAAGTTGTGTGAGAACATTACATCATTTAACCTTTTATTTCTGGTTGTTTTGGTTTTGATTGCGTCCTTTCTTTGCTTGCACAGCCTTTTCCTCACTGGATGGAGCGATTATAAGTTGTGTTAATTGAAATAACGTCTCCAAGGTTTCATCCACAAACCCTTAGAGTTACACAAAGATGAAATGAGTTCTTCTAAAATCAGTCTGATTTTTTAATTGCTGCTTTCCAATTGTGAATATTCATTGTTCTGTTCTTGTCATTTGTTTCAGCCATTTTTTGGAACAATTTTTATGAGAAACTTTACTCATGTTATCAGAGAACAGGGGTTGTGAGTTTACAGGTTTGCATGTTATTGTTGGCCTGCACTATAGAAAACCTACTTGTATGCTAACACACTACACTGTATATCACCAATGTCTTATTTTTAGCATTCATAGATGTTGCTTGCAAGTACTCTGCCAATTAATCAACTATTATGCATTTGTATAGCACTTTGCCCAAACTTATTTACCATTGGTGTAAAGCAGCACATCTAGTCATGCGTTTAAAACCACCAGATAACAGAATGTAAAGCAACCAGTCCTAGAACACTTAAGATATAGAGAGATGGCCTCTGGCTTTAATGTTAAAGTGGGTGGTCACGTAAGTCATCACATTGGCAGATGACACATGCCACTGGCTCGGCAGTAGCTACTTGCGTCCCTAAATCACCTTTCTCTCTGCCTGCTTTCAGCTCTCATCGGACCCATATTCACCTCAGTAAGGCTTAAAGGCTTGTAAATAACATCCTCATTTTGTAATGGATTACAAACACATATTAAACAGTCTTGGTTTTAAGGTGTACAGGCCTTGTCACACAGATTAGAAAATCCTGCAGATGTAATGAAATTCTTCTTCCCCCAAATCTGACAGGTACTACTGAACGGTGGTTGTTTGTCTCTGCATTAAAGGATTTGTGTCACATTCAAGATGATGTGACAGAATTTCACATTTGAAATAATCATACTTGTGACTAAGAACCATTGATTGATATTCATGAACAAAAATTACGATTGATTGGTCATTATAATTATTACATAGATCATTTTTGACAGATTTTTTGCATTATACATACAACATTGCTTTAAAATAATGCTAATTTGGACATAAAAACCCACACATTCAATGAGAATCCAATGTTAGTGTTGCATTCATTGTCAACAAAGCATCACCAGTATGCACGCAATGACATTGCAGTGTTAAGGTTTACTATTCCTGTTCACAATTTAAATATAAGATTTAAATTCAAACTCATTAACTGAAAATGGGGACACAAGACATTTTGACATGTAATCTGATTTGAACTAGATTTGAACTATTCAGGTGCCACCAGTGTGTAACTATAGCAAAATCATATGTGTGATTACAGACGTTTACAATGCTCTGCTCTAAATGGCAAACGCTCAACTGTTTCAGTTTTTTCAGTGAGGCCAAAATCAAACCATCAACTGGAACTCTACTGTGACATTGAAGACGCTTTTAAGTCCAATGGATTGCCTGATTTTGACGCTGACAACTTTTCAGTGTTTTTTTTTTTTTTTTACCTTTTCAACCACATTTTGCTTCTAAAACTGTATCTACTATGTGACCAGCTCATTCCTTTCAGTGTTGTGATGGAGGAAACAGGCATGTCTTTAAATTGCTGCACAACAATGAAGAGAAAAATCCAAGCAAAGGGGAGGGCAGGATTACACAATGTTTCTTTGCCATACAAAACACACTTAAAGAAAAGAAACAGTCTGCACTAGTGTTGTCACGATACCAAAATCTTTGTTTTGGTACCAATACCAATATGAATTTCGATACTTTTCGATACTCTTCTGTACTTTTCCTAAGGAGAAGTCCTTTTGGATACAAACCTTTACAACAATAAATAGTAGGGGTGTAACGGTACCAAAAAAAATCATGGTTCGGTAAGTACCTCGGTATGGACGTCACAGTTTGGTAACTCAAATGTTCCACCAAGTTTGTGTTGTCTCGTGTTGTCTCCCTTTGCGAGGCAGACTTTCTCTTGTCTTTTTTCACGTGCGCCTGCTGCGAATGTTGATACAGGTGTTGTCATACACACCACTTGCGCAATCTGTGCTCCAATAGGAACAAGAAAGGCGTTTGTGTGCATAAATGAGTAAAATAAATTAACTAAATTAATGAATTGAATCAGTTTCAAAGTACCAGTATTTTCCAAATGCAGTATAGTACCGTTTGGAATACTCTAGTACCGCGGTACTATTTTAGTACCGGTATACCGTGCAACACTAGTCTGCACCAATCAAGAGTATTGAGTTTTTAATTAATTTTGATATAAATGCTGTTCTATTCATTGATATAAATTTATTAATAAAGGTGAATCCCATATCCCTGTTTTAAATTGTTCATAGAGCAGCACTTTCAACCACCAGCATTGGGTGATTCAACTGAGCTGTACAAGCGAACTGATCATTCTTTAAATATGCTTGACAACATTTTGTAACTGGTGTTCACTGTTAAACTAATGGTATTGCACTCAAGTGAATCAGCAGCTGATCATGTAATATGACCTATATATAATTTTGGATAACAGGTATTCTAGCTGTCCAGCTGTCAATTATAATACTGGCAAACACTTAAAATGTCTTTGCATTTTACTCCATCAACACCAGCACACATCAAATGCATGAACAACCTACAGTATGTGACTTTGAAGGATGATGGCTTCCCTTAAACTTTGGGGATATTTTCTGCACTGCTAAGCTGAAAAAATGACTCCGTGCTCAATCTAACTCTCAAAACAGCGAAGTTAATTAAAAACCAATGTACTTGGCAGAATTGCAGGCATCATTTTTGCTTTTCCAATTGGCTCTTGACACCAATAAATTCCAACAATTTCCACGACTGGTTAAATAGTCGTGCTCTGATACAGTATGACTTCTTTGACAGATCTTGTCCTTAAGGGCTCTTTTCTTGTGCTTCTAATGTTACAAATGCAACACAGCAAGGACTGTTGAGACAAGAAAACAAGTGTGAATGTAATCTGTCACTGTACAACCAGCTGCTTGTTAATCTGACGGTTGCAGACCAGGGTGCTAGCTAGCTGGGGTCGGCTCGTCCCCTGGTTTCTCTCATTTCTCTGGGAGATTACAGTATTATGGTCCTCATTTATATAATCCTGTCAATGGGATATAGCCCCCTTCTCTGTGCTACCCCCAAAATGAAGTGACTGCAGCATATAATCATTTAGGATACAGTTGCTCAACAGCTTATAAGATTGATGTGCTGCAAGAAGGTCATGGACCTTATGTTTCGATTGATTATACAAGTATTGTGTCTTTCTCTAGGATTTGACCCCCTGCTAGTGAAACTCCAATACTATACCGCTATATGGATGTCCTCTCCTAAGTTCTGCATTCAGGAGGCCATGGACAGAGGTCACTGCAGTGGCACTTTTTCTATTCACATAGGATAAGATGCATTCTTGTAAATTAGAGGGAATATACAAGCTAATTGACATATTACTCAGTAATCTGGTGTTTACTGAGGTGAAGACCAATATTATCATATCAAGAATTCAGGTTTATATTGTTCGGATGTTCTAACAATTAGATTTTAAGCTTTCATGGACAAGTTTATTTGTCTCAAAATAAAAGTGGATATGAAAAATTTTCCTTTAGCAACCACAATCTGTAACCTGTAATTGTTGCTGCTTGTTCAACTAGACCTACTTGACAACAGTTGCATTTGTGGTCAGTGTTAGTCTGCAGGAAAAGTCCTGCCAGCTCCATGAGTATTACACTGCACAGTGTTTGTCAGTTTGATTAGCATATATATTCTCTGCTTTAGCAATTTTGCAAGCAAGCTAACTTCCAGATGTTTTAATTTCTAATCCTTGTTTTTTTCCCCTTGCCTCCTGTTTCTTAATCCTCGCTACCTAAGTACTGTGGAGTCTGTCTGTCAGAGGATAATGACCAGAAACATTGTGAAAAGTAGGTAAAAGAGACGTGCATAACCCTTTTACAAAATATATCCATGTATTGTGTGACAATTCAAGACAATAAATGAGTAAAAGGACTGGTAATTTTATTGACAGTAATCTGAGCCAATTCATACTGACAAAGGATTAAAAAAATTATAATTTCAGTGAGAAAAAAAATCAGAGACGGGGGAGGTGGAGAGAAATGAGAGAGATCATCCAGATTTTTGTTAAAAAAAAAAAAAGAAATATAGGCTGTGACACAGAAGATATATCAAGACAGATACAGAGTTCAAGGGGGGTTTGCATTAATCTCACGTTGTAATGACAGTTTAAGGTTTTGGTATTCTGATGAATTCCAGGATTGGGCTTAAACTGCTTTCATTTTGTTTGCTGGTCTTTAATCTTCTAACCCTGCGTTCTTAATCAGAACTCAGAGCAGGTTTTTAATCTTGCATGAATGAGGCCGCGGATTACAGGCCTCTGACCTTGCCATGCCGCACAGCTGCTTCCTCCTCAAATCAAGTTTCTCTTCCTGTGTAGCTTGCAAAAGAGGATAATCTTACTTTTTGCGCTACAATGCTCCAAAATCCAAACTGTGCATAAAAGACACAAACACCAGGGAAGAAACCTAATTTTTGAGAGGGAAAACAAACGGGTCCAGTTCATAATGCTATGGTTTCTGAAGGTGATGCCAGTTCTGACAGACATCAACTTGAGGATTTTCTACAGATCTGTCATGATATTTGATCTCTGTGGCATTATCACCATCTAATCCTTTTGACTTTTAGATGCAACACCACTCGTCTAGTTTAAAGTTAAAGCTTTGTTTTCAGTGTGTGTTTCTGTGTGAGTTGACCTCTCAAAGATAGAATGAGTTTTATTAGTGGCTTCAGGGTTGCCCATGTAATTACCACTTTAACCTTGAGGATTGTGTTCTGAGGAAAACACAATGAGATTGCTTTTTTCTTCATTGTCCCCAAGTGCTACAGTAGCTATTTTAAAGGACACGAAACAACAAAGCCAGCACTGCCCAAACTCAGAGAAGAAGGAAGTTCATATCATAAGACAAAAACATCTTGACAAAATAGCTTCTTCAGTTTTGAAAGGGCCTTTGTAAAATGTCTATTGTGTTTAACCCTGGTTTGTTTGATCAAGCCTTATGCAAGCACCTCTCTGTTCTGAAATAAGAGGGAGTGCTCAGACCAGTTTCATTTCAAATAATAGTTCTCTGAACTCCAACAACTTTAAATCTCAACAAAAGGTTATCCTAGTTTGCTATTGCAGGATGGGTATTCATAGCTATAGCTCATATTCATAGCTCCTACTATGTTGTGATGTTTTCTCCTCAAACTTTGATCTTTTAACAAGGTCTGTATATTTGGTAGCGGTGCTATTTGTTATTCACATAAACTGAATTTGTTTACAAGAATAAGTAGCAAAAAAGGAATGTGGTTAACAATGAGCGAGAACGCATCACGTTCACTCAAATTGTTTCTTTTCTTGTTTGTGTATCTTAAGCTTTGACCTAAGATGACTTTCATGAGCACTGATGCTCAAAAAACAAAGCGTGGTCTGCCTAAGAACTGGGTTGCTGTGATGTCAGAGGATGAATGACATAAGGAAACACTCCAAAGAAAATAACTACTTTTCTTTTAAACAGGTGATAATGATACAGATTGTTTCACAACAGCTGAAATTGGAAGATCTTTGAAAAGCAGCCAAACACATGCCATGCTTGTGCCTAAAGCAGTGCTTTTTTCAGATGGGAGAATCAGAACCTTTTGTTTCTTGCATATTGTGATTTATTGTATTTAATCTTTTTTTTGTAACACTTTACCATGAATGGAGGCAACCTGCCAGACCAACTTCAACACCTATTGGTACCAAAAGTATCTGCACCAACATGACTATATGCAGACCTGCACATGTATGCCTTTGTAGGCATGTGAGGAATATCTGCTACTGTTCTGACACTTCTGCCAAAATGAACATAATTGCTTGGATACATTTGTAAGTCCGGACCATGATCTATATGATTTCACTAGAGTGGGAGGGCCCCTTCTTTGCATCTACTGCATAACAAGTCTTGCACTGCTGGGTTACAGGGACGGCTGTCATACACACTTTACTTTTTTCAATTTCCTGTCTGCAGTCTCTAGGTACCTTGACTCTTTACATAGCTTAGGTCGAATATAGGCTGAGTCTGCCTTTAATTTGAACCCTAGCTTAGTCTAATCTATAGTCCTAATGATTGTAGATCCAATAAATCTTTAGAAAATAGTTAAGTTCCAACTGTTAGATATTAGTGGTAGCAGTTACATAATTTTACTATTAGGTGGAAATAAATGAGTTTTGTCATAATCCATGTTCAGAAAAAAACAACAAATTAATTTTGTTTACAATAACGCAAGTAGTTCTGAACCAGGTTCCCGTTCCTCCTTTAAAGCTTGGACCCAATTATTTTTTTGAATACCATTTTTTTTTTTTGTTGATTATGTCATGTCCACCAATGCTGACTGAACAGTCTGACATCAGTGATATTACATGTTGTTTCAGGTTTATTTTTTTTAACTAAAGTTTGTTGCTTAAACTTTACAAATGTTTTGCAATGTTAAGCCTTGAGCTTGCACAAAGATCTCTAGAAGAAAGCTTAATCTCTTGCAGATAACTCGCAGAAGGAAATATTCATATCATAGTGCTCTAGCCAGTCAATTAAGGCTAAGCATAGCTGGTGAGGTAAACTGAGTTGTACTTCCATCTATTGGCCAACTTGTGGTACTGTGCATGAATACAGGAGGAGAAAATACTCTTCTTGCTGGTTGAAAAAAACAAACACCAAATGGTAACAAAATGTTGTTTATTTAAATCTGTAATGCAACAAAGCATTTAATAAAAAATATTCAACATGAAGACAGACCTTAATGTAAGAGAATGCCATCAAAATGGGCTTTGGGTTAATGTGCAACAGTGCTTGAGATAAGAATACAAAGACTGCCTTTATCTTTTTGTATTACAGCATAAGGCACATTTTGCATCAAATAACATAACTCCCTATGTTCCCCTTAACACTTTCAGACACACTGGAACTATTCCTCAAATATCGGGAGAAACTTACAGTTACTCATTCAAACTATAGACTGGCATTCAAATAATGCTGTTAAGATATATTGTTAGCTGTAACAATTCCTTGTAATCTACTGTAAAAAGTTCTGTTAGTGCTGTGCATATTTAGTCAATGAAACAGCATAGTAGTAGAATAACACAGAGTGTGTTAAGAATATGACTAATGATTACAGACTAATTAGCCTAAAATCAAATAAACGACTTATTTTCAACTGTCTGTTATGTGTGCATGGGGTTGGGTGTGCAGCAAGAATTATTTTAGCCATCACAACAGTCAGGTTATATGTTTCCCTGAGAAAAACAAACTTCATTTTTAGAAAGGGAATTACTGGAAAATTGTCTGCACTTTTAAAGTGATGAATACTGTATTCTGTGTTAACTACAGTAAAATGCATATTATAAATACAACAAAGAAGATCTGACATTTTGCTATATCACTTTATGATACCTATATCAGGCTGAAAATCAGTCAGTGAAATACACAGGAAAGCATATCTATCCCAAAGGGGGATTACAGTATATACTTTAAGTCCACTCCCTGCTCCGTGGTCCTTCAAGGTTAGAAATGATAATGGAGATTATGTCCAATTATAAGCTGTTGTTCATGTTCAGACAGACATTGAGCAGAGAAGAGGGACTAGGGCAGCTCTGTGAAGAACCTGCCTCTTCTGTCTGTGCGCCAGCCTCTGGTGTAGCAGTTTGAACTGAGTCTGCAGGTGGCTTACTTGGGCAACGCTCTGAAGAACAACTTACCATTTTGACAGTGATCTGGGACTCCTCATTTTTACCCACATGGCTAGGGGAGGAAATGGGGGAGTCTGGTGAGGAGACCTTGGCAAGAAGCTGCACGTGGTCCTGATCAGAGCCAGACTCGATGCTGACACTCTTACATAACTCGCACAGACTCTGCCGCGTCTCCTCCAGGTTTTGCTCCAGCTCAGTTCTCTCCTGCAACAGCCGCTCTTTCTGACTTTTCTGTAGAGCAAATGACAGTAACAATCATTTACAATCCTCGAATTCAAACAAAAACTTACAACTGAAGATAGCTGTAAAATTAAAGGGTCACTCAATGGAGATTAGAAAAATATCTAGTCAGGCTTCACTGTTTTTTGTCTGTTTCTTTATTCGCGCTTCTTACCCTTTCATTTATGTTCCTTCAGTATTTAAAATTCATATGTTTTCTGGTTCAGCCTGTTGAATCTGTAAATCTGCTGTTCACCCTTCTACAGGTGCTACAGAATTTACACCAAGGTAATATCTATGACGGAGCGTGCAAGACTCGCTGTCATAAATAGTTTTTGTCTTGTGCTCCTCACAGAATTTTATTTAAAGTGGTGAGTTAGTGCACATTTTTGTCTGATCTCAAAATAATCCCATCAGTTAGCTGTGTAGGAAAGGCTACCATAATGATCTATGTACATTTCTAAACATTTAATAGCACACGACTGCAGTAAATGCAAACATATTTTAGCTAAAATTGCTATAAAGCTTACTTTTCATACCAAAAGCAAATAATAAAGCAGTTTTATTGATATTTTGCATTGTGAAACATTACTTTTTCAGTATATACATTCTCCTGGATTTGTACTCTGGGTTCCTAGCATACTGACCTCTACTGCAAAAATTATACTTCTTTGTTGTGGCAAATGGATAAGAAAAAAAAAGGTGGAGGCTGTGCAAGACACTTGTTTAGGAAGACAAAAAGTATTTCCATCAGCACTGCTGCAGTTGCTGCTGGTCACCACAAGAGGCCAACAAAGGTCACAAGACACTAAAATCAATCATCTCATGTATGACAACATGTTGAGAATGCCAGACAAATTTGAGGCAACTTACTAATTTTTTTATTTCACATTCCAGCTGCTGTATGCTGTCGAGTTTCCTCTTTCGGCAGCGCTGTGCAGCCACACGGTTTTTGCTACGTCGGCGGACATCATGGACAAACTCCAGCTGGTCTTGAGTCAGGTGATGGTGTCTCAAAAGCTGCTGGAAAGCACTTCGAGTCAGCGTTGAGATCTGCTCCACTGGGAAAGGGAGTTGAATCTGTAGAGTACATGGTTTTGAAATAAGATTTATTTTACTGAATATATTCATCTATCAATAACCAAACATCAGCTGTGTATCAAAATGACCTCTGCTGCTCTTTTGTTGTTGGCCTCAGTATCTCCATCTGTGTCCAGGTCTGACTCGTCCCCAGAGTTGAGTGAGGATGACATGTAGGGGCTCTTCTCTGACTGGGAAAGGCTGTCGGTGCGTGGGGCCGAGTCATCACTGGTCCCAAAGTCCCTGAGGAAGGGACAGTCTCCTACACTGGAGCTCAGGTCCAGCTGCTTAAGCCAATGAAAGTCTGATGCTTTTGCCAGATTGTTTTGGTCCATGGGTTCTAAGGGGAGTGGTTGAGCTTGAGACGGGCACAGGTCAGACCAAAATCCCTTTGCCAGATGCTCAGCCACCTCCCTCTCCACGCTGCTCCTCTCCCCAATTCCCTCTTCATGGCTTAGAGCAGTTAGTGTAGGGTCTGAGAAATCACCTTCCATTTTCTCTTCAAGGCCAGCCACACTCTGCTCTAATAACTCACTGCAATCCTCCGCCCCTGATGTGTTGAGTGGACATGAACTGGGGTTACAGTCAGTTTCAGCACCAAGCGTCTCGACAGTCTGCTTAACATCTCTGCCTGCTGACTCAATGAGTTCTGGCGGATTCCCATCCCCTGGGGTTGTGAGCTCACAGGGCAAGCCACAGTCTGCCAAACTCAACTCACTTTGATTACACACATCTCCTATCTCTAAAATGTCTCTTTCGCAGAACTGAGAGGGATGATCTGCTTTGTCAGAGTCTGGGCATGGCAAAGACAACATGGGGCACACACCATTTGCTGTTAACTCCAGAGATAAGGGGGCCATTTGTGGCCCACAGTTCTCCAAACAGAAGTGTTCTTCCCTGCTGTTCGTTTGACCCTCTGCGCTTGGAGGACACTGTGATGGGAAATCTGTTTGTTCATCACCTCTTGAAGGCACTGAGCTGTGTGACTCAAATGATTTTGGTTGGCTGCTCTCTACACTAGGGCCAAAACTGGCACTGGGATCCTGGCTCTGACAACAGGCTCTACGCCTGACCTCCTGTGAGGTTCTTTTACCTTCAGAAAACTTTGGGATGAGGAAATCAAAGCATGCTGACTCCAGGTTATGAAATCCTAAAAACTCTGCACTGCTGTGAATGGCGTGGATGTTTTCTTTGGTGAAGGGAAGCTTTGATGTGTAGGCAAATTGAAGCAATGGTTCAAACCCCTCAACGGTCACCTGTGGGGAAAGGAGATACAGCAAATTGTTGGGGTACAATAAAACTCACACTATATACTATAACCAACAACTGTAACTTAATAAGACCGTATCAGAAAGGTAACCAGCTAATAAAGGAACACAAGGTATCCAGAACTATAGGTATTTGTATAATATATTTCCTGAAATGTATAGCTTGAAATGCAGTAAAGCCCATACTACATGAAAAAGCTCAGTGGGTACTAACACAGGCCTCTAAAATCAACAAAGCCTGAAATAGCATAGAGCTGTAATAATTTCTGCAGGGCTGACAGATACATCATTGTCACGGACATTATGATGTACACGTGTGCTCAGGCATGAGTCACATTGCAAGGGCTGCAAATTGGACCAACAGTCATGTTACACAGAGACATCTACTGCTGGAGAAAATAGATACTGCAGTGTCTGCAATTTCCATGGCACATCTTGAAGAAAAGGTTCTCAGCCATGCGATAAAAATGTAGTCTTGTTCAGAGACTTTTTGGTAGCTAGTCTTCTACATATACATTGCATGCTGCGCCTTGCTAAGTGTGATATAACATTTTAGCAACTGACAGATGGGCTCTTTTCTTTCAGGATGACAAAAGTTCATTATTATTTATATTGTGCTGATTATGGACTTCAGTCTTAATTTATTGGCACCATGATGTGTCCTCTAAAGTACGGACCTGCCTTAAATTTCCTACTGTAGAAAATCAGATCACTCAGAAGTCCATAATAAAACAACTGAATTCAGAAGTGCAACATATTGGTAAAACTGGGTCAATTTTTCCCCAAATTTCTCGACAGAACAGCAGGACACTGACCTCATCAGGCAAGGTAATGATGGGATTCTGTCTGGTGACACTGGTAACCCTGCTGTGAAAGTATTCGCTGCAGGAAGCCAAGACAGAGCAGTGGGCCCGAAAACTCCTGCTTTCGACCACCACCGTCACATCACACAGGATGTCCCGCTGCCTCTGGTCATTCAGACACTGGAGAACATGGGCACTGTGCACTGCAGACTGAAAGGTGAACACTGACATGCGGGGAGCTTGGAGCGACATGGTTCTTACAAGCTCAGCCTGTGTGAGAGGGAGCAGGGGAGAATCTCAAGGCATCATGATCACAATGCACAGTTTGTCAAAACAGACCACAGTGTGGATTCTAGCTGCAGTGATTAGTTGATGATCGATCAGTCTGTTGACAGAAAATTAATCTGCAACAATTTTGATAGCTCATTCAATTAATTGATTTGATAATCCATGAATAAATCGATAATGAAATAATCCTTAGTTGCAGCCATAGTGGATCCTGACTTTCGGAGAAGGTGCAAAGTTGGTGAAGGGCAGCTTTTACAAAGTGAGGCTGAACCTTGAGGTTTAGATGAACATTTTTAAAAGACTCTAAGACGGTAACTCAAGCATTACTAAAATAACTTTTAACATACAAAAAACTAAAGATTAGTTTACTGTCTAATAACACTTTTCCACAGGAATCTACATTACCTAATAGATATTACTGTTGTGGGCAGCAGAAAAGATAACAGGGCAGTCAAATGACCTGCCTTTATGCAAGACACTCTACTGTACCTTATTATTCAAGGTAATTGCATGTTCCAGTCCGACTTCAGTGAAAAATAAATATGATTTACGTGTAACCAAATGTAACAACTTATACTGACATTGGACTGACCTGGATGAATATTTTGCGGGACAGCTGTCTGATAAAATGTAATTAGCTCGCAAGCTTTTAGGTGATCAGGAAGTTACTGTAGCCAGGATTTAACTGTAACACGGTGACCTGGGCAGCAAAATGCTGACTCATGTTTAGCCAAGTTACCCAACTGAGCATGGTGGTGGCGAGGCATACCGAAAAGTGACCAAAGTAACAACAAGAACGTTACGTTATTAAAGACTGACAACGTTTTCATAAAGATACTTATGTCATTGGTCGAAAATAATATCCACACGGAAAGGCTTTGCGCTAGGCCAGACCGCTAGCTATACTTCTCCACCGAGCGAATACATCTTCCTGTTTTTGGCTAAAGACGAAGACAATCTGAAACAGTGCTTTATATTAATTTAAAAAGGCTATATATAGTCACTGACCTGCCATGTCAGCTTGACAACACTGCCATTGGTAAATTTTTGAAGATGTTTCTGGCCATCCGGACCCAGACTTTCCTCTTGTCATGTGACAATTTGAACCAGGAAAAATTGTCAGCACTTACTGCGCATGCTCAATGCAAGAGTCAGCAAGCCAGCACACAAGACAGGAAATAGCCTTCTTATTTTTGAAGCATTTCATTACATGACTTTGATAAAAAATAGACATATATGTTAAACAAATTATTTTTTTCCAACATTCATTTATCTCCTGAAACAGATTTTTGCAACAAATTCCAACATAATTATCCGTTCAATGTCCATCTTGACTTTCATTGCACACCTTGCCATTTTCTCATGGGTGTGAGAAACATACAGCTGGTCCTGTTTAATACATGAAACACTGCGTGACACCACTGTGATGAAAATGTCAACACTGTCAAATATCCCTTCCGCATAATTGATATCATTTCATTTCAGTCCAGTTTGAGTCACTGACAATGCTGATTGGTTAACTGTTTGAGATCCCTTATACTATGGAGCTGAAGCAGCAGCAGTAGGTTGGTTTGTTTGTTTAGATTTCCTGAGAGATGAGGCACCGATCGATTAGAGGATTCTTTCATAGAAGAGGAGGTAGGCTTGGCAACTCTGGACTTTACTCTCGCTCACAGGCTGAACACTTGTGTCGCTGATATGGAACCAGGATCCTCTGGGTGGCTCTGCAGGGCCTGAGAGGAAGTGATGAGTTAATGGAGATAGATAAAACGTTACGACCAAGTTATTATTTTACTGACTGTCATACCCGAGTACACTTACCTTCAGCTGCAAGTCCGTTGGATGAGGGTTTAGGGCACTCAGGTCGTGCTTTCACATACGCTGTGTAATGACCTGACCTCATTGTTCCACTGTGCTCTACAATACCGTACAAACTGTACAAAATATGAGTATCTCCCTCTGTCAAGTTCTGTTTGGACACAACAGTTTGTTAGTAAAACTATAATAAACCAATAATACATTTAGAAATGGACTGGTAAAAGTACTGATATTTAATAAAAGCTGTTAATCCCAATATTTACCTTGCATTTAACCGCACAAAAGGGAGCTAGATCCAGTATCAGGGGGAACTGGACATGTCTGTTCACCTTACAAATACTGTATCCATTCTAGAGGAAAACAAGAAAAGTGATCTCATTAGAATTCCATAAAAAGGAAGTGTTTCAGTGCCTCACAAAAGACAAAAAAAAAGATCAAAACATAACGTGTCATGCTCTTTAAATAGGTGGTTCAGAGCTGCGTGAATAAAAAACAGCTTGGCTGACAGGATCAAAAGGTATAAAGATGTTGAAATGTTCTTCAACTGTCTTACCTGTTGAAATCTCTTCAAATGAAGGGTTAGCACTGGTGGGGGTGAGGAGATCAGCATTTGCTTCAGAGCATCAGTGTAAATATTCTTCTTGGATCCTAAACATAGCACAAATAAAGGTGATGAACTTCAATTCAATAATCCCCAAATGGAAAAGTTAGTTGCTTACACAAAAAGAAGCAGCAAAAGATTAGGAAAAAAAACACCAAAGATGCACAATTTAATTGGCTTCTTGCCTTGTTAGAATTACTGGATTTGTGATACTGTACTGCAAAAAATCCGTAAGTACGTAAGTCACAGAAATTCTTCATACCTCTGGGTTTGTCTCTGCTTGGCTGCCGTTTAGTGCAGGTGACACATAGCAGGCTGTTGTTCTGTGTGAGAGTTTCCACCTCTGTGAACTGAAAAAGGCATGATTGGACCGAACACTCCTGTTTCTCAGGGGTCGTCCTGGTAGCCAGTGTGTGGAAGGCCAGCTCTGGGTCCTCACTTACAACAGTGTACTCTTTGGTCTCAAGTGGCTCATCTTCACTCTCCATGCTTTGTTCCACAGCATTAGAGTCTTCTATAAAGGCATCATCCAGGGTTACCTTCTCCATCTCACCCACCAGCTGCGTTTCCTCTTCTTCTTCCTGATCCATGTCAGATACTTTATCATCAGCTACAATGCCGTCCATTAAGTGCTGCCCCTCTGATAAGATGGTAAAGCGGTTGCTGACTGATGACGTCGCTGATGAGTCACAGTTGATCACCTCGTCCTCATCCTCTTCTTGTTTCTCCTCATCCTGGACTGTGTCATGGTTCTCCTGGTCCTGATCAGTTACACTGATTTGTGCAGGATTTCCTTCACTTTGGGAGGTTTCTTCATTTATTTCAGTGTCAGCATTTTCCCCATCCTTTGCATCTCCGGTAGGATCGGTCTGTTCACTCTTTGTGTGGCTCTGAGACGAGAGACTGTCCAAAGTGGCTCTGCCCTCAATCTTCTGCTGCCTCTTTTGATGCTGTAAGCCAAGTTAAGAAAACAATACAGACTATTTTGTTTATTCTGCACAATCATCAAAAATTAATTAATGCAATATTAAAACAAACTTCTGTATACATTTATTGAGCTACCTTTGCCTGCTTCTTTGCCTGCTTCTTGGCTTTCTTCTGCTGGTACTTGCTGCTAGACCCGGTGGGCATGTCATCATTCCTATTTGTCAAAGCAGGGCTGTTTCTGCCTTCCTGGCTTGACTCACTGGTCTTCTGAACTGCTTTTTTCTGGTTCTTCTTTCTGTATGCCTGCAAACGTAGTCGCAAGAGGGTACATGCGTCTAACAAAAATAAAAAATGAAGAAACAGTTGCTCAACAAATTGTCAGAAAACACTCCTAAGGGCTTTACCTCATCAGAAACAGGAAGGGAAAGATCCAAAAACATCTCGGTGACTACAGACACCTGTAAGTGCAAAGCAGTGGCCATTTAGTTTGAAATCGACATGACACTGACAGGTTATTTTAAAAACAAATTCCACAATACATACCGTTTTACACTGCTGACACATTATAGTGCTGGTCATTTCCCCACTAAAAACTTGGTCCACAAAGTTTTTTGGAACACCATTTTTCTCGTATTCTGAAATCAGAACTTATTTGTCATGGGCTACACTTAGGGCTGGGCGGTATGACAAAATTTTCATATCATACACTTAGGGCTGGGCGGTATGACAAAATTTTCATATCACTGTTTTAAGAAAAAATCATATCGGTTTCACGGTATTTCACGGTATTTTGCTCAGGTTCGGCCAACTTGACATGCTGCTGTGTTGTGCTATGGCTTATTCAAGTGCCGGAATTTGTTATTTACCTGACAACGCCTGANAGCCGCGTAAAATAGAGAGTTGCCGCGTAAAATAGAGAGTTGTCGCGCGACAGACGGGGGTTGTCGCGCCGCTCTCGTTGCCGGTGGAGCCACTGTAATTGATTAACAGGGGGGCGAGCTGCTACGGGACTCGCGCTGCAGACGTGTCGCACCGCTGCCGTGCCCGGTGGAACCCGACCGTAACTGTCTCAGACTCGGGACGGGTCGTCTTCGGTCAGGAAAATGCGAAGCCGTGCTCTAGTGTGCTTACCTGTGTGTGTGTGCGCTTTGTGTGTGTGTGTGTGTGCGCGCGCGCGCGTATCGGGGCGAAACTCCCCCGTGTGCGATACAGAGGGCAGAGGAGAATTGTAAACGTCGGTGCACCGCTGCTAGTTGCATATAGGGGAAGCACTGCTCTTTTTGGTATGAGTTCTTCTGGGTCATCCTGTACAGTTGCTTTGCTTTCAGGGCTCTCTCCAGCAGCCATTCTGGCCTCTAAACTTTTCTATGCTCTCACTCTCACCCACTCAAGCGTGCCTGTGGTGTGCAGCGGTGAAATGGGTCCCCGCTGAAACACTTTACTGCCGCGCACGTTCCGGACGTTGTTTGGGCTATTCACCGGTATTGCGGTATATGAAAAATTCATATCATAACGAAAATAAATACCAGTTTTCGGTACAAACCGGTATACCGCCCAGCCCTAGCTACATTTAACTTACTTTAACTTACTATATGATATGGTATACGAAAATATGACACTGACTTCAAGATGTTTAAATTAAAGCCCAGTTACTTACCTTTGACCAGTGTTTTCAGCTGCTCTCCATCTGTGCCTTTTCTAGATAATTTCAATGCCTCCATGATCCCAGAGCTTACTCTCTGTAGAGACAAACACAATCTTAAATGTAAAAGGATAAGAGAAAACTTTTGATGAATCACAAGGAGGAGCTCTTGCAGATAAAAGATGTACAACATTTTCACAGAGTTAAATTAATTCCAGCCTCTTAACACTCTGGATTGCACGCTCTTATAAAACCTGCTCTCTGTGAAAATTAACCAACCTATCAGAGTACCTTTCAGGGAGAGCAAAATCCTAAGGCCATTAAAAGAGAAGGGAGAAAATACTATTTAGCCACGATTCTTTGCATTTTACATCTAACATGTCCTTGATTTGTGACTTAATTAAGAATCTGAATGACTTGGGGCCAATGAGCCTGAAATAAGAAATTTAAGTGCCCAGTGCAATACATAACAGCTAGCTTACAAGCACTATATTCACAGCAGTACTGTCCTGCTGTCAACACACTATACTGCCATGTAACACATAGCCACTTGAACAGCTACAGAATCAATTTCAAGCGTAAATCTTTCACCAATGTGACATATAAAGCGATCTGTTCAAAACTGAATGCATACTTTGATCTCCTCAGCCCGCATCCCATCCAGAAGGTAGCGCAGCAGCTCCTGGCTATCTTGCTGCTGAAATCCTTTGAACCTGGCAGCCCTGCAGAAAGGAGACGAGAAAATGAACGACACTTAATGTAATGATGCTAGGAAGTACATTTTAAACACATCTTAACGTAGAGTTCCACCTCAACTTGTAGTCACACTCACTTTTTGCAAACTTGCGTGAACAACTCCCGCGGTGTTACCACACCCTTCTTGGATTCCTGGATCTCAATGAGTAGTTGACACATAGCCAAAGTCAGGGATCCAGGCTGGTCTAACTGCATTACAATAGGCTCCTGCAACCATAATAAAACCGAGTCTTAAGGAATAAATAGTGTATATTAGGCAGGATAAATCTATCAAGTTTACAGTTAAAAACAAACATTGAAAGAATAATGGCAACACACCAAATCCGAGGAGGCATTGGGTTTAATGTTAACACCCATGTTCTCTTCTGTCACTTTGTTGAGAGTCTGTCTTAAGAGCTGTGTTTGAGAGAGATTCTGGAAAAGACAATAACAGCAATTAATAATAACTCTAGACTTCATGACTTCTCTCATTTTTACTCAAGACTGTCATCCTATCAAACACAATCTTACCTGAATTACTGCATTGAAGAAACACGTATTTCCCAGGTTGCTCAGCCCCTTTACTGAAACACCACCACTATCTTCAGATGTGCCAGACTTGTGTGATTTCGCAGCACTCTCTTTCTTTGCATTTTTCTTTTGCTGGTCCTTATTTTCTTTGTTTTCCTTGTCTTCACTGTCCTCCGTTCTTACAGTCTCTGTCTTCTGATCAACTTCTAACAAACTGTCTTCCTCCTTCACTCCTAAATAAGAAAACACAACATGGCGCGTATGGTCATAGAGACATGTCATTTTTAATAATTTACATTTAAATAAACCATCAGAACACAGTAATGTTAAACTTTCCAATAGGACCTACCTTTCTGTGGTCTCTTCACGGGATCTACAGAGGTCTGCTTTTTTAGGTTGGTCACCAGCTGAGCCAAATGTCCAGTTCTGGAGTACTGGACTACATCATCACATATGTAACACCTGCAAGTTTGGTAACACATGAAAAAAATACTTGTACTTCTCATTTCAAACACAACATAAGCCTCTGCAACTAACACACCACAGCAATATACTAACTTACCATACACTCCAGTTGTCCAAACTGATCACTAGACAATGTGGATCCGACCGCGGAGTCTCATAATGTTTGATGGCATGCTGGTTCTCTGAGTTTCGTCCACATCCCTAGTTAAAAAGATGCATCCAGTCATTTAGCAAAATGTCACTTCAGACACTATCAAAATCTGAATGATAAATGGGTTGAAAAACTCACTCTATGGCCACATTTCAAACACATCCATACAGGTGCCATTTCTTGTTCCTCTTCAGGGTCCTGAAGCACAGGCATGCTGACATTTTCTTTATTTTCTTCATGCTTACAATCCTGGCAACTCGTCCAATCCGAATTGCCAGAGAGTTTCTTAAGAAGAGTTTGGTCTGTTCCCTTCTTGATATGCCTGCAGGATGGACCTATGGCGATAAAAACACAATGTGGTAAAAGTCACTCTAGGCCTCCAACAGGTTGTCATTTGACATGAAAAATGATAACTTTTTTACCTGTCAGGTCAATGTCATCGTCCTCTCTGGAGCTCTTGTCCTTCCCCCTTTTCTTTCCCATTTTTACCTAACATTAATTAGAGATTAATGGAATCAGCCACACAGCAGTTACCACAAATAACGCTAGGTTTGGCTAACAGATACATCATATCATATAGCTGCTTAACACAGTTTAGTGCCGATGCATTTCGTACCAGTAGCAATCAAGTAGCATTTAACTCCGTGAACATCCTCAGGGTCCAGTTAACTTACTGTCGCAAACGGAGCCTAAAACCTTAACAGTTTTCAGTTTCGTTTACTTTGTGTGGATTAATTCTCTCATCCGGACATAGTTAACTTGGTTTAAGGATTTTGGCCGTAAAATCCAGGTCTCCGGATAAGAAAGGGGCTCTACAAAGTTTAAAATTCGCGAAAAATCACTCCGCTGATTTGGCAGAAAATCCCAGCTGACACATGCAGACAACAGAGGAACAAAACGTGATGGTGCCACTGTTTCTGCTGCTCGGTACGTGTGTTTCCTGTGTGCGTCGCTTGAAACAGTCCGAGTCGAAACAACGCTACTGGCCACGGTACAGCACTAGCAGCAGTGAGATAACTCAAGTTGGTCGGGTGTTTAAAGCTCCTTCTGTATATAGCTTAATATATTTTATTAATGCTAGACGCTTGACAAGACTTTAAACGACGGTATATTTGAATGCTGACACCGTTTACTTTAAACACGGATTGTTCGTGTAAAACAGCAGTGAACACCACGCTCTATCAGTATGTCTTACTTGGAGTGGGCAGAGTCTCAGCTTGCAGAGATAGAGCTACTGACCAGCATGTTTCCCACCCAGGAGGAGCTGGAGATCACAGACCAGCTGGCACTAGCTGAGCTCAGGGACTATGTGGAGGGCTCAGCTTCAGCTGACAGTCCCCCTCCCTCGAGACCTCACTTTCTCATCAAGCAGAAGCTGGACACTGCAAGCATGGAGAGGGTAACTGAATAACCGACTGCCATAGTATGTCACTGATTTAAAGGCACCCTCAGTCATAATAGTTTTCTGTCTTTTCTTATTTTGTTGCTCCACTCAGACGGATGTTGTTGTGTCCTGTGCTTATCCATCCGAATATCCCAGTGTGTTACCAGAGATAACAGTCCGGTAAGCCATTATCCACTCTTAATGTGTATTGAAGTGATGAACTCATCACATTTGTAATACAAGAACGTAAATAACTAATTTGCTTAGATTATAGTTATTATGAAATGTGCACACAATTGTTGATTTAGAAACTTGCAAAACAGCAACACAATATGTTGGACACTGTACAGACCATAGACAGTAGGCTATAGCCTATACCGCTGGGATACTCAGCTTGCTGTGCCCAGGGGCCAGTTTTGCAAAATGACTGCCTTTGACATTTGCTATTCTGTGTCATCTTTGCAAAGAGGCAAACCCAGCCACAGCAGCGCCACGCAGGTTGGTGTCCGCAGGGGTGTTTCTAGGATTCTAGAACATTTAGGGCGTAGCCCGGAGCTCTGTAGGGGAGCTGGGGGATCCTCCCCTGCCAGTTTTTTGGATAAATAAGATTTATTTTGATGCTTTTTATGGACCCTGGCACCTTATTTACATTGAAAGTACAAAAAAAATCTCAGTATGAATCAGTTTATTTGCATTATTAATTACAAAATGCAGGCATACTAGCACACTATTGATATACAGTCAATGGTCTATGTCTGTGTATACAGTGGATTATATAGAGTCATCAGTGTTGAATTTTCATCCGAAAAAGTTTTCCATTTAGAGATCATGTGTGAATTCGGAGCCAGTTATCAAATGTCAAATTAGCTCCTGCAACCTGACAGTTCACAATATTATAACATTTTCATAAAGCCTCCACATCATGCACACATTAATAACTCAAGCACACACATCTCACCTCTGCAGTTCAGGCTTTCAGGTTTATGGAATGAAAGCTTTTACTGACAGAATGGCAATGAGCCATAAAAAGAAGCCAAGGACAACATTGCAATTAATGTGGTCTAGTGTGAAAATAAAATGATAGAAAATTACATAGATGAACATAAGACACAGAGGAAAGGGTGTGTGTGACTGCAACAGAAAGTACGAGGGTATTTTCTACTGTTAGGGTGTTGGAAGTTAACAAGTCTGCAATGAATACACATAGCATACAAATAGCTGTGGGTTGTGTGTGATCACTTTATGAAGTTGTTAAGCATTAACATTAAATAATCTTTTTTAAATCTTTATTAAGAAAAGCTGTATTAAAGCTGCACACCAATGGCAGCTAATGAGTAGCAGTCTTGCCTAGAGATCTAGCAGAGTTTAGGTTATGTATGTTCTGTGTATCACAATGTAAAATAGTGCAGCAGCAGTAAAGAAAAAAGACCCTGTTAGTTGCTTCCAGAAATTACTGTATTGAGGGTACTCATTCATATTGATTAGTAAGCCTTTCAACCTTCTGAAGATCAGTTATTGTGTGCTATTTTGTACTTTAAATATTAGCCTCTACAGGATTTCTATCAGAATCTTTTGCTTCCAAGGATGGGAACTTCCAGCTCCAAGTGGCCTTGAATATTCTCTGAATCCATCTCACAGCATGTTTTATTCGTGCCCTAGGTGTGCGGGTCTCAGCAGGGCCCAGCAGACACAGCTCCACACAGATCTCAATGCACACCTTATGGAAAACTGCCAGGGGGAAGTATGTGTGCTCTCTGCTGTGGACTGGGTGAAAGACAACCTGCAGCTCTTCATTAATAAGAGCTTATCAGCAGCAGCCGCTCCTAAGAAAGAGTCTTCTTCTCCACGCCCACAGGAAGTGTTCAGCCGATTGTGGATTTACAGTCACCACATTTACAACAAGACGAAAAGGAAGAACATCTTGGAGTGGTCCAAGGAGCTGGGCCTGTCAGGATTTAGTATGCCTGGGAAGCCTGGTATTGTGTGTGTGGAAGGTCCTCATTCTGCCTGTGAGGAGTTCTGGTCCAGGTATCTTGAGTGTTGTTATTTTTAGCAGCTGATGTCACAGCCAGAAGCCTGCTGAGGTCCCAGTTTTATTATTTTTCCAAACTTTTTCCCATTTCACAGAGTGAAGGTTCTGACATGGAAGAAGATCATGATTCGACATAGAGAGGATATTTCCCTTGATCGTCCAGGCGAGGACAGCAGAACTGGTGAAAGTATAGACTCCCTGCGCAAATTCACAGGCTTTGAAGAGGCAATGTTTGACCCCCATGGGAACAGAGGTAATCACATGGACCTTGGGCAGCTCTACCAGTTCTTAAATGAGAAAGGCTGTTGTCACGTCTTTCAAATATATTTTGGCATTGAAGGTAGGTAGTTGTCAGATCCAGAGAATGAGTATACATAGGTAACTGGTGCCTTGTCATTGAAGTCACTTCTCCTGAAAATAAGTGTTAACTTAAAAATGGAAATGCATTCATTATTGTTTATTTTTAGTTTTTGTTTTACACACAAGCACACAAATGGGTTTTGAGCATCTGGTCAGATGTGCCTGAAATAACTGAATAACCATTTTACGGATGTTGCTCAGCTGTTACACCTGGGACTTCATTCGGATAGAAGGCAGAAAGAACATTTCTGCAATTTTCAGAAACTAAAACTTCTTTTTAGCTAATAGGCATGTTTTTCAAAAAGAAGCATTAGAAAGATGTTTATCTGAGAGTTTTCTCGAGGACCTCAGTTATATTTGCAATTTTAATACTCCTGCAAGGATCACACCTTGCCCTAGGTGTTTCTTTCCTCAAATGGCACCGCTGTGTATTACTGCCAGGCTATTATAGGATTTTCAGGTCTGATACCACATTAATAATTGGACAACATAGTCAACAATCTGCTAGATATCTGTTTATGAAATCTGTTGATTTTCCTCTTATGAATTATAGATAACATAACCGTGGAAAGTCTCTCTCTCCAATTTTCTTTGAATGATCCGTTCTTAGATAAATTGTGCATAATTGTGGATTACACTCTGGTAATTAAAACGTGTGGGTATTGAACATGAATCTTATTTTTAGCCCTTCAAGACAAAGATAGGGATTTTAAAAATATTCATATAGATCTTTATGTGGATTTTGTGTGTTCCTCTGGGGTTCAGTGGAAGGTTATCATGTCAGATATATAGTCCTGCTGCCACTAAATGGATATTCTATTGGTGATTTTGTCAGCAAGAGCATTCCTTACAGTAATCACTTATATACTATATCCATTTTTAGTATCATACCACCATCCTACCATATGTGTCACACATACACAATTACAAGACTGGTGGGACAGGGTGTCCTAATGCTTTGAAAATACCACTAAAAATTATCGCCTCAAAGGAGTTTGAACCCTGAGTGACATTTCAGAGTTCGGACTTTGTTAACAATTAACTGGTTCATTTAGTAACCTACTGATTTTTCACCTGGACTGTGGTGCAAGATCAATACTAGATGACCTGCTGAAGTCCAGCTTGACATAGAGTTATTATGATGACAGGAATTCACAAGGACACACCACTTGAAGACAAGCTGGTTCAGTAGTTTGAGGCATTGGATTGAATTTACTTGGAAATTTGCTTGGGCTAAAATTCCCAGCAGATGGCAGCATTATATAACCAAAGTTGGAAAACATGGCATCCTTAGATGGTACCTGTGATTTCTGAATGTTAACATATTTAACTCTACTAAAATGCATAATCCTTTAAAATAAAAAAATAAATAAAAATAAAAAAGACCTGCATTTGCCTAAAATTAAGCAAAAGTACAATACTGCTTTACTTAAGAATATTTGCAGGTAATACTTGGATCAAATATGAAAATATATATATTTTTAAAAATTTAACTTTTATGAGCCATGCAGATTAAAATGTTAATTCTATGGTGTTAAAAGGTAATTGTGGACTTTTAAAACATCAAGACACTAACAACAGCAAGGAGTTTCTCTATAAATGCTATAAAATACCTCACATGCCTCTACATTATCTTATGTGCATTTTTTAAAAAATAGTTTAGCTTTTACATTTATCTAAGATTTTGTAACTGATGAACTGACACCAGATCAAGGGATGGCTATGAGGGGGGCTTTGTCAGATTTGAGTCCCAGGTGTCTTTTGTCCTGGGAGATGTTGGTCCTGGTGGTCTCCTGTTCTGCTCCTCCTCATGTCACGGATTCTTGCTTTGCCCCCAGAGAGTAGATACTCACTCAAGTCAGACCGCTAACTTGCCTCTTTAGAAGTCTCATCAGAGGGCTCTTCTGTCTGTTTGTTTACCAAGCAGAGCTCAACTCCCAGGTGCATCCACAACTTCAGCTTTTCCCCCAAGACAAGACACTCTGAATCAGGGTGAGCAACCTCTTCCACCCCCTCATCCTGTGGTTCTGGGTTTAAAATCCCTTGCTGAGTAAGCATTTCTAGTGCAAGGTGTCTAAACTGAATCAGTCAGTTGATGCCTTTGTCATAACTGTACTTTATATGGCTGTGACTAAACAGTCTTCACTCCTCTAAATAACCAGCATCAATGCAACTTCAACTGGCTTCATTTTATGTTTACTCAAACTAGTTAATAAAATATATACATACAGTAGGGGTCTGGCCCTTAGCTGTGGACACATTCATCACTGTAGTGTGGTATCGACTCAACATTTCAAGGACTTTCTTAAATATCAAAAGAATAAACAATAAACACAAGCAGAAAGGAATAAAATAATTTGATCAACATTTGTACATATGCATTACAGGATTTGAAAATGTGTCAATCAAGCAGTATTTCTGCCATAATATTGCTGAGCATCTCTAGCCTCATCTGTGTGGAGTTTGGGTTAGCTGGACATTGGTCGATATGTCGTTAAATGATCTGATATGAATCACCAAGAATACCTCTTTTCTACATTTAAATATCACCTGTCATTTAAGGTGATGATTTACATAATTTCATAGTAGATTTGTTAAAGCAATGACCAGTGGACTATGAATTGCCAACTTTTGTAAGAAATCAGTTGTGAATGCTCTTTCAATAAAGACAGAATTTGTTTTTATTCCACTCCGCACAGATGACTTTCAAGATGCGTCATTGATTTCCTCTTTCATTTTTTTTCGGTCATAAATATACAACAGTACACCTACAGAACAGCAGATTACACATCCTAAAGATTACTTGAAAATGCCAAAGTGCTAATTCAAAGGAAATGTGTTGACAAGTGTTTGAGTTACTGTATGGCTTACTAGATAACATCACAGTGCTCTTTTGCTTACTGTTGCACTTTGTGAATGTCCTTCATTCCTTGGTAAGTGAACTGATGAGTAGCACCTGTATGTTTCAGGATATGATCCTGATATTGCCAAAAATAAATGCCCTTCTAACTAAAGCCATGATGAATTTGTGCCTTGAGGCATGGCTGTGAATGACCAAGTGGAAAATGACAACATATCTTAGTCATGGCCACCTGTTCCCTCCATCAGAGGTTCACAGACGATATCTACCTGCCAGATGTGACTATGTAGTTTCTAGTAGTTTTAACTGCAGTGTCTAGAATACTGATGTTCACTAGTGGAGCAGTGTTATTGACCTGTGCTGCAGCTACAGCCGTAGTGCAAATCATTAACACTACCTCTGGTCAATACACGTCAACAACACCTTAACAGGTGAAGTGAAGATCACTCCATAGCAGTTTAACTATCTTCTTTGTTATCTTAACCCACGTCAGTATTCTCCATCCTTACCCTCCAACAGACAAACAGTGCCGTCTATAAGAGGTAGAACAGTGGCTGATTTTTGACAGATTTATAAAATTAAACATTAACCTTCAGGGAAAGAGAGCAGAGCCCATTTCACACAGCAAATGCCATATGAATATGTGTGTATTATTCAGGCCCATCATGTGACAAGATGCATCAGTATGAATGGGTGGCTTTGCTCATTCACGAAGCAATTTACTGGGCAAAAGGGCTAAAAGTTCTACACTGTATGCCCCATACAGATACAATACATAATACTAAATGAAAATCTCAAAGCTGAGGAGTCACTCTAACCTGAGTAATTAATTCCTTTCATTTCTGGAGTAGAGAACCAACTCACAGACTGCACTGTATATACACTGTATAAACTTACAGTTTTATGAAAGTATATAGAGGCCATTTAATTTATGATGATTATCCTGCCTACCTGAGCACTATGGGTTCGGGCTCCACATGGGAAATGTCAATGAGACGGCTCAGCAGATCAAGGTTTTGCTCTGAGTATCTGGAAATCTCAGGGGTGCTTTTCCGTTTCCTCTGATCAGGGGTCTCTGCGACACTAAAATCATTATCACAAAACTACAGGGACAGGTGGCGAAGGTTGGGGCAGTGGTGGTGTTCATTTCCTTCCACTTTCCTGCCTCACAGCGTTTCATTGTTCTGTGACATATTAATATTTTTACATTAAATGAAAGCGGGGAACAGGACCGCACCTAAATGGCTAAGACTGTTGGTAAGACCATTGCATACTTTTATCTCTATCATTGAATTACTGGGGTGACATTGAGGATTTGAATCATGAAAGGAATGGAAAAACACACACACACACACACACACACACACACACACACACACACACACATACATACATACATACATACATACACACACATCAGCCTCTGAATCAATCAACTGAGACTTTTGCCACTGACAACATTTCTGGAATCTCCTGAAACTCATCATCCATATTGAATTTCCACAGATGTATTCATACCCCATGTTTGATGCAATGAGCTATCGATCAAAACCCAAACATGTAGCCTTGATTTAATGAGCCTGCCTTTACAGTATAATAAGCAAAAATAATGTACATTTTCCTCCTACAGTGCAGTGCATGATACATAGATAGAGCTATTGATGCATCATAGAGCTATTGATGCAATCTGCATATATGGGTTAGATTTAAAAACAGTTTCAACCATTTCTGTTGTTGGTCTTTTGTTTTCCCTGCTTGACTTCACAGCATGTTGTTAACACTTTACTTTAAGTCCCCCTTTTTAGCAAATATAAGCAGTATGCAAACATTTAATAAATTGTTTATGCCAGACTACTAAATCTTAAGCATGTATTCATCAAGATGTATAATTCCTCTTCTGGACACTCAGTGGAGGCTGCTCTCAGATAATTAATGACAGTAAAATGCAGTTGTGATATTCATAGGAAAAGATGTAATTGTTGACAAATTATGTACATTAATAAGCACTTCAAATGTCCACATATCTTCATACAACTACATTATAGTGTGTTATAAACCATTTATCTAATGTTTGAATACTGCTTATGCTAAATAGGAGGACTTCAAATGAAGTGTTTATACCATTTTGTCTTTCCACTCTAGGAATACTTTTGACGATGCATGGTAAATAGGATCTGTAGTCGATGCAGAGTATATAATAGCTTGGAAAATGACTGCAGAAATCCTATCCCTTGTTCTTGAAGCCCATTTTGGCAACTCTTTGTGAAAATCATTTTTACATTAAACTTCATTCACACATGATTTACTGGTATTTTTCTTTTTTTCATCATTTCAGACAATAACCCAATTCTGTAGGTCTATTGAACTGGTGATGCATATAATTGAATTAGTTTTGAACGTCATGGTGAGGTATTTCAACACAGGGATTTCATCATGTCTCTATAGCTGGCACTCTTTCACAGAGCCATGCTAATATAAATAGTATTGTTTTGAATTACTTGAAGCTGCAAACACTGAACAGAAGGTTTTGAGAATTTGGATATCCAAAACTTAGGCTTAGAAATCTTCACAGTCCTGAAAAAGATGTAAACCACAGTAGCTTCATCCCACATTGTTCTGTAGCTAACATGAACAATATTTATTCTTCACTGAGCTTGTTGCAAACAAGAGAAACAATGAGCAGTTCAAACTGTACAGACCCCTGGATAAGCATTAGGCCTAATCATACTGTGTCTTTTTTAGATGTTCTCCACAAGTTGTTTTGGAGCATTAGTTTTTTAGAATAAAAAAAAGAACCTCCTAACACAGCCAATCACATGCACAGTTTGTCACTTTAATTTTGTAAGATTCTCTATAATGACATAAAACAGCTACATAGGCATATTATAGATGACTGTAATGTATTAATGCAGTGGATTTAATGTATGAGAAACACATCAATTTATATCCAGAGTTGAAATTTAGCATTGATTTTGCTGGTAAATCTATTACAATGTCACAAGAGCTGCACAACACAATGCCTTTACGCAGCGTATCAGTCTGTCAATTCACTATGTGTTGCATTACCATTTTCAATTCAGCCAAAGTAAACTTGATAATCAAAGCAATTAAAAACACAATCAGTTGTGTTTCCAAGTGCTGTGTGGAAACTTGGCCTGGCAGCTCTTTGGGATTCTGGACCTTCTCCCCTGATGACCCCTCAAGGTGAACTCTTGTATGGCTGTCCGTCCCATGAATACTAAATATGGCTGAATTAAACATTTTCTCTCTTCTCACTACTATTTAATCAGTTGTCTTACTGAGCTGTCTGTCTGGAGTAATCCCTCAGGCTCACCACCACACTGACTGGCATCATAAAGACGACTGGCACGCTGCTCTGGAAGTGTTCAAGCCTCGACAATCCCACTGGTCCATCCCCTCTTTTTGTATGTGCTCTTTAACAGCTACAACCCTATTAATCAAGAGGAGTTTTTCATTGTATGCTTGCAATGTGCTATGTCACCCCCTTGAACCAACCAAAGTATGATTTGACAAAGTGCTTTAATACAGATATATATTAGGGTTTAAGCATTTGTGTGTGAAATCAGATCAGAGCAGATTTATTTTCTATGTGATTATTTCTCCCATTCCAAACATTTTCCTGTAAACCACACTGAAGTGTTCTCATGTTTGAAATGAAACATGTAAAAATAACCGTTGGGGTCAATGGGCCTTGCACTATCTAGCCTGACAGAAATTCATTATATGAGAAAGTCTGCTTAAAAGCACTGTGTGTAGAATTAGAAAATTTCTGGCTTTAGAGCCCAACTTTGAGCTTTCTGAGAATCATTCACAACTTACAGAGCTAGTGCTTGTGACTACCATCTACACAAGTTTGTGCAACTTTGTTAAGCTTAAATACCCAATGACAGTCATGACACACAAAGCAATGAACACTAATTTTGTACACGTAAAATAAATATGTATGTGATTATTGATGCAATAGATAGTGCAAAGAACAGACAGCAATGCACTGAGCTAAAGCATATGTTGTGCTACTGACTCTATTTTAAACCACGGGCAATTAAACCTGATGTCGTCCTATGCCATTCCTATAGGTACTAAAAAAAAGAAAAAATCCAGAGGAGGGAGAGGGAGACCTGGATGATAATGAGGCTGATGCCAACACCTGATGTCCACCCACATCCAGACAGCTGGCATCCTGCAGGCACAGCAGTATGTCAGAACCTTTTTAATACACTGTTTACACATTATTATTCTGTTTGCATTGGAGAGTATTTGTTATTTGAAAATGAACTTCCTGTAATAGAATACACAGGAGAAAGAATATTATGTTATGTCCATTAAATATGTAGCTGTAGCTGTTTTATTCTTTTTAATTCCTGAAATCCTTGTCACTGTTGTCCTGTGCATAAAGGAAATGACTACCTTTCCTCACTACTAATAGTGTCATCTTCAGTCAGGAGTGCTTTAATAATAAATGCACTTCTGACTAAAGTAATAAAGGAATGATTCCATCACACAAGTTTATGACAGCGGCTCTGAATGTTTGAGAATTTTCAGAAACACATCCTCAGATGGTATACAAACAGCAAAAGCATTGTTGCTTTTGGCAAAAGGTGACAATGAGCCTGTTGAAAATCCCCTTTCCTAAAAACTTACTAACATTCATTAACTGGCTAATTATCCATTTAGCCACTAGCATGTCTTTTCCACATTCAACATGAGATTTCCTGTGTGAATATACATCATTTCCTGTGCTTCCATTAGATGTGCACATTAGTTGGAAATGGCAGACCCTGTCAGGATAAATGGCAACTAGTATTGTAAAAGAGCTTGCAGAACTTTGATAGACTGAACGGCTACAAAAACACTGCTGGTAAAATGCATTGAAATGATATCTTATGATAATCTCTAAGGATAAACACTTCAATAAAATTGCAGCACTGCCTTTCACTCTAAAGAAAAATGAATCTTTGTTATTAAACTAATGGTAAGATTTCCTATAGCTGTCATTTTATTGGAGGAACATCAGTCTCCCACTCACTAATATTCCAACTTTAATTAAGTCTCTGGTGAGTTCCTTGGAAGAATCTCAAGTGCTCAAATCCAAACAGATGGCACTCTATTTATTGCATACCTTATGCCACAGGTACTAGCTTTCCCCCCCCAACAGACTACCCAAGACAAGGCTTCCTTTATGTACTCTCCTGGGCCTGCACAATCCAAAATTCAGCCAAACAATACAGAAAAGTTTGCTTTAATTAAATCTAAAAATACAATATAGAATAAATCAAATGGCAGACAGACAATCCCAGGGCAGGCTATTTAAAGATGCACCACAGAGAAAGTGAGTCAGTGTGGATGAATGAGTTTAAAATACAGTGGGTAGCCCTGTTTCCGTAATCAATCCACGGGCCTGCTTGTGGCCTGATTTGAACAGTGGAGCCGCTGCCTCACAAAGTGGAAGCCCTCATGCAGCAAACAAGGGAATTGTATCTGACTGTACACATTCATCTAGACTAATGGCATGGTGATGCATCCAGGGGGATACACAAGCTCATGTTCTTTGTTCCAGATCATTTGACTCCTTCTAGCTTCCACTCGGCCCTGTCAGAAGTGGAAGTGTGAGTGATCTGTTTAATCTCATCAAATATGATTAGGCAAAACACATCTCAAGATAATATCCTACAGCCCTCTGATTCAGCAGTGATACAGATGACGCGTGAATGTTGCAGCTATAAGTCAAAAGGGGCTACAGAAGGTTCCACTGTGCTTCAACTTTTTTAGCTTTACATGGAATGTAAAGAACTGAAACATGCTGTTTGAACATGTATATTAATAGGAAAACATTTAGCTAATTTAGATGTGGATATTTTGACACATCCATGATGTTCAAGGAGAACACCTACAATTGGCATCATCATGAGATTTATTCTGCAATATCTCCTTTTCAAAGGTAACACCAGTGTTGTAAACATGCCATTATTATTCTGCCCAATTCTCCATTAGAATGAGCTGTCAATCAAACACAAAACCATTTACACAAACAATGCAACCTTGGGCTTCTAAGGGCAACGATAACAGACTCCCAACACAAAGTTCTGAAAATGAAAAGGAGGATATTGAAAAACTGTGAATTTCATCTTCCACTGTCTGCTCTTTGCACCTCATCTTTGGGTGCAGAGCAATGATTACAAGTAAACTCTTCCAAAATATTTGTCCTGCCTGGCAGGCAGTATGAAATATGACATAATGTTAATAAAATAAAAATAACCTAGTAGGACAGATTTTTTCCAGGTGGAAAAGTTGTGATTACTGTTATCGGTAAAAACAGTACTGACTGAGGTTTGGTTGAATCATTGGGTTACTTCACAGTGTCACTAATACCTATTAAATCTGTAATTAAAAACATGATCCAGAGGACAAACATTTCTTCATCACTTCTGTTTAGCATACTGCATTTGCCTTGCAATCCCACTCCATCTTTGAAATCCCTTTATCCTTTTACTTCCCCCGCAAATCACCCAGTGAATTACACAAGGCAATTTACATGCTTGGATAGTGAAAACAAGTGGAATTACTGTTATTTCTGCATAAAACGTTGTGCTGTTAATCCAAAAGAAGGACCACTATTTGTGTCAGGGTTGGAGGGCTTTTCATGCTAAGTCTTGCTACGGCTCCTCCAGTTGTCACTAATCTACAGCAGAACTGTGGGATGAAACAGACAAAAACAAACTGTTGATAACAGTCTGGTCCAAGTTACTGTAAAATAGGGAAATTTTCTATCAGAGTCTTGATGTTGAGACGAAAAAAAGGCAAATACTCACGAAGCACCAAACCCAGTCTGGCTTTTTAATTGTACAGGAATGTAAATACAACTGCAAGGATTATTAGCTCAAAAATTAATGTTCAACATTACTAAATCAGAATTGTGCTGTAGACCTCATATGTTTAAGTGTAATACTTTTTTTTTTAAAGATATCAATTTGTCCCTGAAGGATTTTGTCAGAGACTTCTGTTCTGCTATGATAAGAGCTTATTGTGAGCTGGAGGACTGATATGGACCCTGCCTACAGGGTACAGTGGGGATCAGTTTCTTCAGTTTAGTAAGACTTACAAGGCCTCCTCAGAGGTCATGCTGTGATTGTTACATTGCCCAGGGTATGGTTCTCACATTTCAAGGGTAAAGAGAAAATCCATTTTCCAACTCACTATTTACGATTGCACATGAACATTTCCCCCTGCTCCATATCCAATTACTAAATTATGATGGATTTTTAACATTATTTTCTGCCAGCCATTATTCAAGACAGTCTATCTCAATTTACATAGCTTAACGAAGCACTGAGCTTTTAATAACGCGAAGGAGTGTGATAGTGGGAGCTGATGTTTATTTGAACTGGCTGGGCTTTTGGTGGTAATGATTATGAACTGAGCATTGGGAACCGTCTCTGCAAGAGGAGAGGGGGAGCGAAGCGTTGTGTGAAGCAGGCAGATGGCTGGCCGGACAGTGTGTTGATAATGGCAACATTAGTCTGCTGGGAAGCAACATTATGCTCAAGGTCAATGGGAGCTGAAGAATGGAGGATCATAATGACACGGGCCCCATGTCCTGGAACGAGATCTCCCTTTAAGGATGTCGAGATATTTAATATGAGCTCAGCAATCTGCACAAGGCTATTATATCCATCCTCAAATTTAAAAAAGTTCATCTGTGCCACTGAAGCAGTAATAATGGACCATAAAAGGTGCTTTCTTTTTTATTCTAAATTGGTAGGGTTTACCATACGTGTAGTATTAAATTACATGTGTAGTATTAGATTACTACTAAATGTAAGGTACCAGTATCAACATTTGCTTTAGTCAAACGTTTAGTTTTAATAATGCCCGTCTCCAGACCATTACACTTCATGTTCATAAAGCACATTTGCATACTATGTTCCTGGAATATTTTTCATAAGCAATCTAATATTTGATGTATAGACTGTATGTTAATGCATACTAATCCTCATCTATACCACACACAGATTTACAGTAATTAGTAAGACATGAATGCTGGTAATACCTGTACCAATCTATCATTGATTCATACTTACCTGCATATATTTGGACTCCACAATTGTATCCACGGTATATACTGCTTCACTCTTTTTTTCTGTGTTTTATTTTCTCATTTATTTAGTCCTTTTATTCCATTTCTCTTTTTTTTGCTGTTAGATGCTATTACTATTAGCTTTTTCAATTATTTAATTTCCCCACAGGGATCAATACAATTTCATCTTAAGTGTTATCATTTCACTTCAAATTAAAGCAATCAGCTGCATCCTAACATCTTTGACCATGATGTCAAATCACAAAGTGGTTTGCCTCCAGTTTTCCTCTCCCAGCCTACTTCCTCTCTAGAGTTTGTTAAACAAGGGCAACAGCAGCCTGCTGCGTTGACATCTGCGGGTAGTTTCATGAAGCCACTTCAAGCATATCGAACTCGGCTCCAGTGAGACGGGGAGGAATTCGGGGAGACTCAAGTCTTCCTTTTGTCACCCTGTATTAATGCACAAATCATGAGCAGAGCTGAGAGCCTCGGGCAATCTTCCTGAGGAGCTTCATGTTTTTTTAATCCTTCAACACTTTGCATATATTATTAATACTAAAGGCTAAGTAATACTTAACAGTTGCATGGAATAACAATTACAGTGCTTTGGTCATAGTGCTGTCCATCAACATATGCTCTCTTTTATATAACTGTAGACATGCAGACTGATATTGTGACTGTGGGTAATAGCACTGTAATTCACGAGCAAGAAGAATTACTCTTGAGTGCATTTCAAAGTACAAACCTAGTCACAACAAAATGGCAGTTTTCAAGTTGTTCATTTTTTAATCCAGACTTTGTCTCTCTTCTGTCTTTTCTTTCTTTCTTTTTTTTTTTACAGTGGCATAGTTGAAAAATGAATATTCAATACTGAGAAAAAAGCAAACCTCACACATCCCCCATAAAAAGCAAATTAATTACAGCGATTAAAACTTTGTACAAAATGAGTTATTTATAGCATCATACTGAACTAACAAAATAACATGTATGAGCATTGGCAATGTGGTTCAATGTCTTTGATACAGTGACTATATACAGTGAGGGCATGTCTGATTCACCAATGCCTCAACATGTCATTAGTACTGTTTGCAGCAAACTCAAAGGCCATAACGGTGATCCTTGTATTGTTTTTTTTCTTTTATGATAAGTTACAGAATTAAAAAATGGAAAAGTTAATGTCAGACAACTACTTTAGTAATAACAGCAATAATATCAATCAATATAGTATTATATAATAAATGTCAATCAATCATAATAATAAATACATATATTTGACCAGATTTTTTTTTCTTTTACATTTTAAGCAATTCATTAGAATCCCTGTTTGAAAAAACTTTCAAAAATGTGAAAAGAATCTCATCAAAATGATGGGAACTGATAAGACCTGAAATTAAAAGCTATAACCATTCTTTTATCTTTTACTAAAATTCAATACTTACACATTATTTACATGCCACCAGGCAAAACAACCTCTTGTTAGATAAATGGGAAAAAAAGAAGACTTGTGGAATACTTTAAATACTGTATATGCTAATATACAAATTGTAATATGTCAGGGATCCCAAGATTCAACAATATTGTTCACCAATATTCACGTTAGCAAAGTATTTTACAGCAATATCCACACATTGAGCATAGTTGTTCAATAAAATTCAACATAAATAATGAACCCCCACAAGGTTCCACTCATTCAGTTTTGATCTTACATCAAATCGGCAACCAAAATTAAAGTTCCTCATCCATGACGATAACTGCAAGTGTACTGAAATCTTCATCACATGTCTGACACCATCTCTCCATCTAGACTCATATTGAATCCTGAGACAAGAAACAGTTGATGTGTTTTCCCTCCATGTTAGTCCTCAGACTTTGTGCTTTAATTTTCTAACTTGTTCTCTGTTGGTACAAATCAACAGCATGAGTGAAAACTGAGAATCATACATCAATGCAGAAATATACAGACAGTGCTAAGAGGGAGTTGATTTAATCTAGAAACAAATCACATAGATTGTGCTTCTATGTTTTGTTTTGTCAAAGTGTCTGGTCAGTCATATGATATTTTGAATGTATGCAGTATGGCTGTGGTGGGGTATGCTCCAGGCAATATCTGTTTAATCCTGTTTAATGTTTGATAAATTGATGTTTAAACATATTCTGCTTTTGAAGCAAAACATTTCAAAAAGCTAAGACTTGACTCTAACTTGAGCTGAAGCACGTTTCTTGTTGATTCTGAATTTTAAAAAATCTGCAAAAGTTGTATAACACGAAAAGTAATAGAGTGAAGAAGAAAAGCAAGCAATAAAAGAAATGCAGAAAAATATACAGCATTTAGGCACCATAAAACTGAAATGGAAATAATCCAATTGTACATGGGTTACATTGATTACAAAAGGAGAAGGCTATATTGTCAGCGGATGCTTTGAAAACAAGCATATCCAAGCATGAGCTTTCTGTAAAAGACAAAAGATAATAAGGAAAGTAAAACAGACCATGTAGTGACGCTGAGGCAGCTTAAAATTGCACGTCTGCTGTCAGAAGTTGAAACGAAGGAAAAGAGTAACGGAAGTCTAAATGAAGTACTCTTTCTTTTCCTCTGCATGCACATGGTTTCCCTCAGCATTGATGATGGCTGTGTCTGCGTCGGGGGCATCCTCTGCTCCTTTGGCCTCGTGTGTTAGATATGTCCCTGGAGACATATAGAGCCATACAGCAAGTTATCCACCCGCTGAAAAGCATCAGACATATACATTTACTCCAAGCAAAAAAATTGTTATTCAAGGCAGCTCAAGTGACCTCTTTTACCTTTATGTCTGGCCAGATATCGTCCAAGAACTATTATCAGACACAAGGTGATGAAGACCACGACTGCAACAACACCACCGATTAGAGCGTGGTCAGGTCCATGTTGTCCTAAAGCATTAGGATCTGAAAGAAGACAGAGAAAGAGATGGAGGGAAAAGTAGAGAGATAAAATTAACACCTGCAGGATGTTTTACTGCTGTCTAATGCAGGTGTAAACATTTATTAAAAAGCAATGACAATATTATACTCCTGCAAGTATCATGAACAAAATCCAGATGTAACTTTAACACTTTAACACACATAAACAAAGCACAACAGTCCCAAATGAGCTTCTGTCATATTTACAGCAACCTGACATCACTGCTTTGAAGTGCGTGAATTGAGGTATAAAAGAAGTAATCAAAGGAAATACCACAAATCTCTGCACAGTTTGAAAATATGGCATTAGCAACAGCAACATGCTGCAAGAAAACTGAAGTGTAGCTCTGAGTGATGTTTTAGTTTTTTCGCCAAAGCCTCTACACATGCTCTTTTGTGTTTGGCCCTTGCTCGCTGCCACATTCTGCTGCTGAGGATCAGGTTTTTTAAATAAGTGTTATTTAACATGAGGCGTCCTCCAGGCAGCTAGCAAGCTGAAGGTTTCTCAGGCAGGAGCATGCCTTTGTGTCTCTCCTGTAATAAACTGTAAGTGGCTGTGTCTTTACTGTGCACCTCGTGTGCTCTCATTATCTCAAGCTGATGAATGGCTATGGCTTGTGCTCAGTTTTGCAAAGTGACCCTGGGAAATGACGGCGGGGATGTTCCTACAAACCTCGTTATACTCCTCTGTTAACTGAATGCAACCCTCATTTTCAGCAACCCAGTGTGGGACGTTAAAAATAAAAAGAGATGACATTGTGAAACATGCAGTTTATTTAACTCACATGCAGAATAGAACCACCACGATTGTTTTGTAAGGGACTCACAAGCAGGCACTTCAGATTTTGAAGCAATAACTGTTTTGGTACAACAGTTGAATTAACTCAGTTTTGGTTGCATGTCAATGGATATAATGATCTGTACGGGTGATTCCACTGTCAACAAGGGGCATAAGCAATTTTCATATCACACTCGGCTGGTGCACATTGCTCACAGGAATGAGACAGAGCTGAACTGCTCTTGCTGCACTGCAGCTGAATGTGTCATCTCAAAACAACAGTTTGCTACTCATGCTTTCACCTTAATTTGTGACCAAATAAGTTATAATGCTTCTCCAACCATATTTTTGAGCTTTAATTGAAATGTAAATACACTGATTATTTTTTTGTCAATACTGGAAATAAACTACAGAGAGGCAACATATGAAATCAACCTGGATGAAAAAATTAGACCAACTTTCTTAAGATGACACTGTTGAAACTACACACACTGTCACAAAAGGAGAACTACAGACATTTATGCAGCACGCAGGAGCATCAGTGACTCAAACTGACATATTTTTGATCTGTTGTTTAGTTACCTTTAGACAATGTGAACTGAGAACTTATTTCTATCCTGTGTCCATCTTGGCTGACATAGACACAACCCCCATGTATTTTATGCCTTACACAAATTAAAGTATATATCTCACAAGTGAACACCATATCAAACTAAATTTCGGAAACCACATGCAATGCAGATAGATTAAATCACAAACTTACCAAGAAATATATGGTAAACAGAAATATTTCCTATGTGAACAGAAATGTGCACAATAGAGTTCCCTCAAAGAATTTTGGACTTTCCCTTCCATCTCTGCATAATTACATGATCTGAAATCAAATATTTACACACTGGCAGAGATACAATCTCCAGCCCGGCTCCACTAAGATAGAGCCATCTATTTCATTGTGCAAAGACAAAGTAAACCAGAAACATATTGTGTGATAACTTATGCAGCCTGTGACATGGCTGGAGAGAAAGCGGCTGGCGTCAGCAGAGTGAGCATCCATGCATGGTGATGGTTTGGCTCATGCTGTGTGGAGGCCGTGATGTGTCCTGACCCAGATCCAGATCCAGCATCACACACTGTAAATCTGGCTTGCAATGATCGTCTAGTGGGATATTTACCTGTTGTAGGCCCTGGAAAGTCTTTGGCTGTTGCCATGGTTGCAGACAGTGACAGCAGTAAGGGAAGACGAGGGGAACAACACCGTGATAAAAAAGGTGACCACAAAGTTCGTAGGAAAACATGAGATATTAGCATGGTCTGTTATTCTGAGCTTTTACTTTGACAGCGTGCAGAAGTGACGGAAAGCTGGATGTTTGCTGTCTAAGCCAAATGAATGCCTAACTGGAGTTACTGGAAACAGTCACTCGGAGAACAGCCCTAGATACAGCGAAAAGGACAAGATGAAGAACAAAGGTGTACATATACTGAGATTCCTGATGTGTTATTGGCCATGTACATTTTTTTTTTTACGGTAATTTCGTTTTAAGGTTTTGGGCATCACTAATGAAATTTCGTTCACCACCATTGTGTAACACCATGTCCTAACTAAACACAAGTGAGAGTAGGCAACTAAATCAGTCTGATTGTTTTGTTTTCCATTGGATTGCCCTAACTGGTTGCAACTAATGCAGCACAATGTGGCATGCAGTTTTGAGCTGAATTTTTGTTAGCCGTCCTGTTTGTATTTTTATTTCTGTCGCTCGCGTTGATAGTGCTGGAATGTAGAAGAACCGCTGATTCACAAGGCTGAAATGTGAATATCTTTACAATATGTCCTCATTTCACTACACAAACCTAAGTAAGGTGGCAGCTGGCTGCGGGGAGATCGCCAGAAGGCTAAACCTTTCTGGTAAGTTTGTTGTGTGGGATGCTCAGCTGAGCTGGCTTGTTTTACAAAGTGGAAAGGGTACTGAATCTACAACAATGAGATCTATACCCGCGATAGTGTTGTTGCAAATATGAATAATGAGGAGAGGGCAGCTATGTTCTCCAGTGTGCTACACTTGACAATTGATGTCAAGGTCCCTTGATACAGTGTTTGCTGTCAATGTTTGTAACAGTTGGTAACAGTTGTAGCAGTCAGATAATAGCTAGCACGTTCTGTATAATATTGCCTGTCAAAGTTGAACAAGGTTAAAAATTTGGCATACCATAATGTTAAGCCCCTGAAATAGTACTTGTTTACATGACATAACAGAGTTCCATATTTAACAGATCCAGTGTGGACAGAGTGTTTGACGGTGCAATAGTTGGATGCTTGCTTGCTGTTAGGACACAGAGTTAGGGTGGAAGCATAGATCTTAGTGACAAATATCTCAAAACCTGGACAAATGAATCCATACCTATCTGCATGCAAGAACCCAGGAGGCAACAAAAAAAAATCTATCTTTTGTACTTTGTGTGGGCTGACCCTTTGATACTGAAAGCAAACAATCCATTTAGGACTTTTCAGGTATCAGGTAACACATCATTCAAGAGCATCTGAGTATTCAACAATGAATATTGGGCAGTCTACGATGGAGGAAGGATAGGTAGGAGCATAAAATATGGCTAAAGTGTCCCAAATTCTCATGAGTGTCCAAGTCCTGCCAGTCTGAAGGTACCATGTAGATATTTATTTATTTTTTTTTCACATTATGGAGCCATGTTTTTATGAGTGGACACTTTTGCTTGTTTGTATTGTGCACATGCACAAGGAGCCACATGCACGTACATGGGGTCAACGTGATACACATTCCTGTCACCAGTTTCAAGCTGTTACGGTGATTGACAGGTATGCTCCAAAAGGCAGTCAGTGAAGCCTCTTTCACACAGAGTGCGATTTTCGCGGCGCCCACCGCAGGATAGGGTGTAGAGCAAGCGGAGAGCAAGGCGCGCAAGACAGGATTTGGGGGAGTACAGGCTCGTTCAGGAGCTACAGCTCCATGGTGACCGCTTCCGGGTCTACTTCAAGGTCTTCTCTCCTATTGGATGCGCCGAGGTGTCGTCACAGCACGTTGCGGTGAAATTAAAAAATTTTCAATTCGAGCACAGGCTGGCGGCACGCAGAGCGGTGCGCTCTTGCACCGCGGTAGCACATACACAATGAATGGGTTCGTCGGCGGAGGTCTGCGCTTTGCGCACTCTGTGTGAAAAGGGCTTAAAGCGCTGTGACGACACCTCGGCGCGTCCAATAGCAGAGAAGAGCCTGAAGTAGACCCGGAAGCGGTCACCATGGAGCTGTAGCTCCTGAACGAGCCTGTACTCCCCCAAATCCTGTCTTGCGCGCCTTGCTCTCCGCTTGCTCTGCGCCCTACCCTGCGGTGGGCGCCGTGAAAATCACGCTCTGTGTGAAAGAGGCTTAAGACTGTAAGCTAATAAACATGGATGTAAACAATACACAACCTTTGAAGAAACAAAAGCATTTTTGGGAAGTATTTCATGAAGAAGGAAACACTTTCTTTTTGCCAGACCTCATGGATACACATAATGTGTTTTGGTGAGAAACACTGAATAATAGTATAACTTGTTTATTTACAGGAAAGCTCCACAAGACACCTTTAAGGTTCATGGGTTGATTATCAAAACAAAGCACAACTCAAATCTAAGTAGCCTTGACTATTAAGGAAATTAGTCTATTTTACCTGCAGAGTGTTTTTGTGGTTCAATATGGAAAAAGTCATACACAAACACTACAACGTGAATTCCATTAGGAGAGATGAAGTGAAGTAAACACATAGAGCATGTGATTTTGGTAAACATTATTCAAACGTAATTGCATGTGTTCTTATTGTTTGGTTGTAATGGTAGAAATCATTCAGCCTAAGAACAAAAGTATAAACACTCATGTTTTCTATTTTCTGCTTCTGCAAAGATGTAAATTTGTGCAGTGGTTTGCAAACAGTGACTACCTGATGTGGTGCCTTACTCCTACAATGTCTGCATATTGTCAGCTACCAATAATAAAATTTAATCACAAACAGTAATAAAAATGCTGCTGAGGTAACAGTGCTGTGCATGAAAAATAAAGCAGAAAGGAAACAGAAAAAATAGACAGAGTATTGAATTCATCCAGTAAAACAATGCTATTTTCTAGCTCAAAGCCTGGTTGTTAGCTCATCAATCATCAATGTGTGTTCAGTGTCATGTTTGTGAGTGCATAGAGCGTTGAGGCGGGGCCATGAAGGGGGTGCAAGAGTACCTGCAAACGCAGCTGTGACTGCCTTTGCCTGATGTGAGAATGTCGGCATTAGCAGGACTGGGGGAATGGAGGCTAGAAAGGGAGCCGGGGGAGCTGAAGATGGAGGCACTAAGGTGATGACGTCTGCTAAATGAAAACAAGAACAACGGGGAGCAAAAACAAACCTCTCCATGGGGAACAGGCTCAACATGAGAAAACTTACAGGAAAACAAACAGCACAAATCAATTACTGCATGTGGTTGGTGCAGTGGGTTAATTCTAGTATACCACCTCAGTGAATACAAGCAAGACAATGAAAAAAAAATGCAGTACAAGAGTTGGACAAATGACTCGAGCTCTGAATGAATCAGTTCTTTCCACAATATCTTTGGGGAAAGGAGGAATGACTCATATTTCTTACATCTATTAAAATTTAAAGAAATAGATGATTGGTTAGCAAATGAGCCACAGAAACAGAGTGTAAAACTCCTCAAGTGTCATGCATTTTGAGGTAAAAATGTACAATGAATGAGTGAAATGTGAGGGTGAGGGTGTTAGAAGTGGGTCTGTAGCCCTACAATCAGTTGCAGTCATTTTTTAAATGCATTTAACTAAACCACTATCTGTTAACGTCTCACTCAGAGTAATTATCATATACAATGTTTCCTTGCTTTATTTAATACAGTGTGGTAAGGAGCATAATTGCAGACGGTGATAAATTGCGGCGGAGCGATGACATTTATTGCTTCTCAGCTCTCCTGTCATTAGCAAATTAGGCTTAGAGGCTGAGATGATCCGAAGAGACCCAGTAAGTATTCAGCCAGACACGATGTAGCTCTGAGGAATGACTGTCATCCTCGGTGGAAATGAGCCTGTCTCGCACATCCTGTACCTGCTCAAAGTAATTTTTCATTTTTCCCACTAACCAGGACCTTTGTATTTAGTGTAAGAGGGCTGCCAAGGGTTACACATTCTGCTATTTCCTCTGTTAATCCGACAAAAATTGAGAAACTGCTCCCTGGCACATACATGCATAACTCCAACAACCCAGGTTCATTCAACAAGTTTAAATGTTTTTCTTTAACTTGAACTAATAGAAAATCTTAACAACTGTGAAATGTGAGAATTGAAACTTTGTTACCAGCACATGGCTCCCAGATATGACAGGATGATATGGACTAGTCTGACATCGCTGCCTACCCTCAATAAGCATGCTGAAAGACGAGACTGAGATAACAAAAGCTGAAAGGACGAATGTGTCATCCTCCTTTTCCCTCGTTTTTTTTTTTTGTACCCCAGTGAAGGGCTTTCTTTCCCCAAATGCCTCTGCCTTTAAAATTGAACAAAGAAGCTGCTGTGTATCCACTAACTGCCTGTGAGCCCGAATAAGTCCAGCGTCTGAGCTGTGATAAGTCGCTCCCAAACAAACTGTGGGACTGTTTAATTGGCAAAAATGGAAACAAATAAATCCATGTTGAATTTTAATATTCTGTCCTTGTTTTTGTATTTTTACTTGGCTGTATTTGATAAACGTTATAAACATGTGCTGCAGAGGCCTTAATGATCCGTTTCCTGCACCATGCTGTCTTTATTCTCTCAGCCGCTCCACTGTCTCGGGATTAACTTATCTCTCCTCCAGGCGGTACTCGGAAGCTAAATTCTGCATCCTTAACACTTTTTTCCCTGTTTCCTTATAGGAAGAGTCCAAAAGCTAAACCTGTGTAGCAATATGTACAGTGCAGTGAGGTAAACTGGGTTATCCAGCACAGTGCCAAGGAAATATTTGGAAGGGAAATCTTGAGGAAATGGTCTGCAAACTGGTGACCTGCAGTACTACAGATTACTTTGCTGTACTATCAGTACTAGTCTTAAAATGCCATTAGCCTTAATTTTACACATTTGAACCACAAAATGACACATATTTAAGAACAGTTAAAAATGAACGTATTATCCTTAGTTCAATTTGTTTGTCAGCAGGATGACGAAAAACTACTGGTCCAGTTTTCATGATACTTGGTGGAGGGGTGAAGCATGGGCCAATGAAGAACCCATTAAATTTTGGAGCAAATCTGAATCACAGAGCTTATACACAAATCATTTTTCACTTTTGTTAACATTACGAGATAGGGAGATAGGGCATTTGGTCTTGGTGGAGGTCTTGTAGTTTTTCACATTTGTGGTCAGTTGTTGGAAGGCACCTTTTGCTCTATTTTATCCAACCCTGCAACACCATCTGGCAGGAAATGTTATGTGGTGTTTTACATTCATCATGTTGGTAAATTTTAGAGATTAGCATATGTTTCTCTGTTCCAGGCAACCACTGATTTCGATTCAGTCCTAGGCAGTAGATAAAAATTAATTAGCCAACTGTTTTAACTTCACTGAATTGTGTAATTAAGCATAACATACTACTGCCATTTCCCCCCCCCATATTTTCAAAAATTAATAAAAACCAATGGCTGTCACAAAGGGTAAGAAAAACACACTTTCAAAAACGGTCCACAGAAAAAATAAGTGCACATGATTTGCAGTTGTGCTAAACCTTGCAATACACTGGCAGAGTCTTTTAAGTGTTTGAAATCTAATTTAACAAAGTTGATCTAAACTGAACTGGCACATGACTTTATAGCCAAAATAACAATAAACATTATTCAGGGAAATGTTTATTCATTTCTACCCATCCATCAATAAGCTATATCCTCTTATCCTTAACACGGCAGATAGTCTGAGCAGGAGTCTACTTCTGCTGATATTCATAAACTAATAATTAATGACTGTTGTAAGGACTGAGGTCAAACGTTTGTCCACAATCTACTTGTCAAACATAGTTGGCATTAAAAATGGTCCTTATAAATGTATTCAATGATGGTTTAGAGGCTTTTTTTGTTGCACCAGCTAAATATCTAGTGGTTAACCTACCAGACTGAATGGCTTTATATCTTTGTAATAGGCCCCAACCATCTTTGAACTAAAACACAGTGTGCTGCAAAGCCTTGAGTATGAAGCAACAGCAAAACTGAGCATCCATAACAAGACTAACCATTACTGTACCTACCATATACAAACAGTATATATTCAGCACTGCCAGTCCCCAGGTGGTTGCTGGCCTCGCAGCGGTATGTGCCATTGTCTGTTTTATTTAGTGTGGTGATGGTTAGTTCCCTGCCTTCCACAATCATACGCTCAATGTCTGGCAGCTCCCCTCCATCTTTAGACCACAACACTGGTTCAGGTCTGGGAAAGAAAATAAATAAATAATAAAAATATTTTCTATTCATTTTACTGCATACGGTTTCCAACATGCAAAGAAATAATCAATAAACCAAAAAAACATTCTTGAAAAATGACATTCTGCAATGAAACTGAATCATATTTCAAGTCTCATTTCTACCTATTTTCATGAAGTTGTAAGGAAATGCCAACTTACATTGGGTTGCCTATGGACACACACTCCAATTTGAAGTATTGCCCTTCCTGTGGGATAATCAGTGATTTTTTGATCTCCAGATGGGGAGCATCTGTGAAGAAGGGACAAAAAAATCAAATGCTATGAGAGAACAGTGTTAGAGGCTTTAACTCGAACACTGACAAAGTACCACAGTAGTTAGTTCTTTACCCATTGGGCAGCTCTTAGCTCTGGCCCATATCCCTGTTCTGCTTTGGTACTAATCCCTTACCTGCAAACTAATCCTACACTAATCCTGAGCAAATGCAAAGCTAAACCTGCAGACATAAATGTAATCTCAATCCTTGTATTTCTTCTCAATGCTAATCTTACACCTAATCCAGCTTTGCACGGTGTGTATGACTGCACTCACAGTGGACCTCCAGGACCTCGGTTGTCATGTAGGGGTTCGACAGAGACACATGCTCCACACTGCAGGTGTAGGCGACGCCATCGTCCCGTCTGTCCACATGGAACTGGAGGCTACTCCTCACTGTGAATGATTTTCCTGTGGCATTCACCTCCTTAGTGCCTGCAGAGAGTTACAAATTGAACAAATGTGCAATATACTTGTGGATTACTAATATTATTGGGGAAAAGTTTTGGCTTTTGTGCAAGCCCCTCATGCAAAAAATTATTTTTCAAAAAAGAAGCAGAGAAAAACAGAAATCAGCGTGTACGTTAACTAAAAACGTGAGAAACATGAAATTTTATTTTGAGATGTTGCTTTTCTGACATAGACAGCTGCAGTGTTGTTGTTGTTGTTGTTGTTGTTGTTGTTTTTCTCTGCATCTCCTTTGAGGGAGAGAATCCTTGGCCTTTGAAAGTCAAGTCAAAGTAGAGTGAATAGTGAGGAGAGAGCAGTGTGAGCATTGACTCGGTTGGTTGGGTGTGTTTGCTCCTCCAGGACCATCTCTCAAACATCCCAGTCAACACGAACAGACACACACACTCCCTCAGCAGTGCAGAATGGATTTCCATAGTTGTAGTCACACCTTTCTTTCTTCCTCTTTGTCTTAGCTTCATGCCAAAACATTCACCCTTTACACCACTTCAGATCTTGATTTCTGTTTGTTTTGTCCCTGCCCTGTGATGTCGTCTTCATTTAGAGATGCCTCTTAACTTATAATTGGAAGCGTTTCTTTGTAGTTTGCTGCTGCTCTCCTGTCAGCGCTTTGTGTGTAGCATCACTTTCTCTGAAACGAGCTGTACAAGGCTACAGTACCTTAACAGGGCAAAAAGGACAAAGGCATTACTTGACGACGGCCTCAGAAAGACTTTTCACTGGAGCTGCTACCCTCCTCACCCCCTTAGATCCTCCCATACTACATCTTCCCCCCTAAACCTCTTCCTCTCCCTGGTCTTTCTGTCATCCAGTGCAAACCTGAGTCAATCAATACATACGTATATACTCTACTCCTTTGCAGCAAATACACACATAACACACAAATTGTTCAATCCCTTGCTCTATTAAATACTAAAAGCCCCTTGCAATGAAACCCAGATCACCCATATCATCATCACTTTGGGCTGATCCATCCCAATTTTTCCACTTCACTGATTCTCTTTGATTTTGTTGTGTGTGAAGAGATCTATATTTTTTTACTCTTACTTTGCAGTGGAATTACTACTACTAAAACTACTTCTATAACTGCTACAAATGCTACCTCATGTACATGTCCTGTTGCTATTGACATTGGCAGATTCAATAATATTTTTTCCACAAACTACAATTATCTCAGGGTGATATTTTTTCATGAAATGGTTTGACAAAATCCTGAAATATTCTGTTATACAGATGACCTTTTTTTTGTCTCAGAAACTAAGAGAAGAAGGCAAGACAAACTAATGATTGCCTAATTTGAATTCTCTTTCACTGTAAGTTACAATAACATGTACTTAACTGAACTGAATTTTTATTGTAGACATGACAGTTGGAACATCTGATAACATATGTCTTGTGAAATTATTATCATTACTATCTTTTTTTAAAGGATGTGCCTCATACTGGATCTGATTTGTATTAATTACTGATGTATTTGTATGCATGACACAAAAATGAAAAAGCTGTCAAACTTGAAAACCAAAAGTAATAATGGCAAGATGAGGATGACAACTACAAAAAGAGGAAGAGGAAACAAAAAAAAGGCATTTTACATCCAACATCACTGGTCTCTAGGACACTGCTCTTTTATCGATTACTGCATCAAATAATCACAAATTATATTTCTTTGGAACCTAATTTCAAACATCACATAACATTTGAACTAAGAGGAAAGTCAGAGGCCTTGCTTTTTGCCCTGAAGTATAGAGGGGGATAGTAAGTATCTCTGTGGCGTCAAACACAAATCTCTCCAGCTTTTCCTCTTATTCATCAGGTCGCCTGCAGCATCAGAGCTGCCATAGAAGAAGCTGTCAGTCTGTTAAGGCGGCTGCTAGCATTGCCAGAGAGCATGCAGAGGCAGCTTTCGTAAGACTGTGAATGTGCCCAGGTGCACCTGCTTTGAACCAGAACCCCAAGAGGCAAGCAGATCTACATCCAGGCAACTGGGGGCACTCCTGTAATCACCACCTCTGCATCTGTTTTAACAAGGAGGAAACTCAATGGCAGGATTGGATTTTTTCAAACGTGTAGGCCTATTACAGTTTAATAAGAGTAATATTAGGATTGGACAGGCACACTTTAGAAGACTTAATTTTTGGTTTCCCTTCAGATTAATTATTGTTTTATGTTCATTGGGTCAAGCTGTCCTCAGCCTTGAAGAAATAAATCCATAACACTTTGAGCCTTTTTTTTAATTTCATGAAGACTTCAGACGCATTCTCCAATAGCACATTCATTTTTTATTTGCAACTATTTCAGACTGTGCTCCTTTTAAAGGAATACTCTGACGATTTGGGAGTTATGCCCTTTCTCTATCATTTTCATATTGAGACAACATGATCGATATCTTTTTTGTGTCTGTACGTCCAGTGGCTGGGTCTCAGCGGTTAGCATTGCGGCTAAGCTTAGCGAATACAGTTGAAGTCTATAGGGGGTCAGTAGCCTACGATAAAAGTGAACAAATAAACGTTACAGAAACCCTGAAGCTGACATTTCTGCACGTGCATTTAAAATAAACATGTTTAAACATTAATATTTAAAATAAACATGTTTAAACATTAATTCGAAAAACGAGAGTCCTTTTTAGTCATTTTAGAAGACGTTTAAAACATGGAACTATAGTGTGTTTACGTCCTGCACTGTGATCCGCGGAGGGATACACCGGTGATCAGGCACAGGCACAGATGTAGCCTGTAAACAAAACTCAGTTGTTTATTTAGCCTAACGATATCTTCGGACTAAAGTAGCTGCAATGGACGACTTTGAACGTGATTTTGAAGAGTGGGAGACGCAGGTCAGGGGAGGATTGGTGGTGTAGCTGCGGGGCTTGCCAACCTATGCCTACGGAGGTGGAATCATTTTGCTGCACAGAATGGGATTCAGTGCTACCATCGTTGGGGAGGCTAGAGATATATCATCAGGAGGAAAACCGCCACAGAGAATGCATCACAAGGAGTGAAAACTTTGCAGCAATCACTAATCCTGGTGTGACTGAAACATTTTTTCATGTTCCTAATATAAACTGGAAAAAACACCCAGGCCTGCAGGAGCTGATGGACAGCTTTCAGTCGAGTGAGTAATATCGCTTTTTATTACACGGCTCTATTAAATGCTGTATTCTGATCGGTCAGTCGCGGCATTCAGAGGTCTGATATTACTGTGTAATGACCATTGCTATGTAGCCCAGCGTTGCTAGGGACGCTGCCCTGACAACAGTTACTTTTTTATTGGGCTAACGTAGCCGTTACCGCTTCAAAATAATAATTTACAAGATACAAAGATGGAGTATTTCCATGATATAACTTTTAACATATTTGGTGAGCATGAAAATCTTGAGTCCTGGTTACTGGCTGAAGATGAGAAGAATGCCGGAGAAGAGGGATGCTCAGAGGCGCATGGAAAAGAGAGGAGACACAAGATTGTGGATGACAGGGAGGTTGATCATTGATCTTGATTCCCTGTAGCAATTGTAGCGCAGATTCAGCCGTTGCCGGCATTTTTTTTTTTCTCTCCTCCCGATTTAATTTAAAAATCAATAAAAATCATATAATTAATCAATATTCTGTCTCAAATTATTTATTTAACTGATAATTAGATAATGTATAATGAGCCGGTGAATACTGGGAAAATAACTCCCGACAGGGGAATAGAACCCCGACGGGCAGCACATTTACAGTGCCTTTTCATCTAGCATGAGAAAAGTTACCTAAAATTGAATTGTGTGCAGCTTGTTGTAGAAATACGAGTATATCAATTCATCACATGAGTCCCTGTAGGTTTGCCTTGAATGTTTTTGCAAGTTGCAATAATACATTTTCGAGGCATGATCATCCGTGTCGTCTCTTTGTTTGCTTTTACCAAGTGACCTAGCGTACCTGTCCCAGAGCCAGCTGCAGCTGTTGCTCACCGGTGTATCCCTCCACGCAGGGCGTAAACACACTATAGTACAGTGTATCAAACTTCTTCTAAAATGACTAAAAAGGACTCTCGTTTTTCGAATTAATGTGTAAACATGTTTATTTTAAATGCACGTGTAGAAATACCAGCTTCAGGGTTTCTGTAACGTTTATTTAGTCACTTTTACCGAGTAGGCTACTGACCCCCTATAGACTTCAATTGTATTCGCTAAGCTTAGCCGCAATGCTAACCGCTGAGACCCAGCCACTGGACGTACAGACACAAAAAAGATATTGATCATGTTGTCTCAATATGAAAATGATAGAGAAAGGGCATAACTACCAAATCGTCAGAGTATTCCTTTAATGCCAGAACCTCCTGCTTGGTGCAGTTTGCAACCTATGTACTGCCTGATGACCAATATTCACAGCCTAAAATGTTTTGAGAAATTTCACGTTTTCTTTTTTTCTTTCATTCTGTGACCTAATTTCTCAATTAATTTGTTGTTGAAAGTCCATTAAGTATAAACTCACATTTGGAAAAAAAACATTTTTGCCTCATTTAGCTGTTAGAGTCGTTAATTTTACATTGGAACTTGTTTATCCTTAATAAACAATGTTGCACATTTAGTATTTTAGTGTTTGGTAGTTGGAGGGTAAAGAAGCCTAAGGGGCATGCTAACTACAGCTAAATTTTTGGTTGGGCACCTGTGTGAGATGGCATATTTGTCTACAAAACTGAATCAATGTGGTCTTGGGTAGTACAATGCTTAAATATATTTACAAATTAACAAACAACACTATCTGTCTACCATTCATTTATTCTTACATTCATCTATGCTAACAAGTGGTTTTAGTCAAATCATTGGCATTAATTGTCTATGTAACAGTATTATCCCATTCATTACAAATCTGTAACATTTCAAAATCTGATAATATAGTTGTTTCTGTTTTTGACTGTTTATTAGGTGCAAACATTGTGATTTAGAGCACACATGAATCAAATGTTATGTAACATTATAATATTTTCAGCTACAATAGGACATGAGAGCAGCACAGGCTTGCAAGTATCCATACTACTGTACCATACTACCAACCAGTGCACAGATGGGCTGAGCAGTGTAGCCAGGGTACACTGTTTCATACTGTAGTCATTTTAGATCTCAGTTAACATTACTACAAATGGCTGAAAGGTGAAATCACTAACTAAGAAAATCAGAGTAGAGATGTGCACTAAGCTAAGGTTTTTGACAATGGTACAGCTGAAAACAACTTTTAGCTGTCCTGTGAAAATCCATAACACTTGCATAACCCTAGTTAACTTCCTCCAGTTTCCAGGCCCTTAAACTTTATTGGTTTCTAAGTGTTTTTCAACTAAGTTCTAAAGGGGTAAACAGAGACAGAGGAAAAGTGAGTGTACATTGTCTAAAAATAGATCAAAACCACCATCTAAGGCAATAAATACGAGAAAGCACTTTGAGGTTCTACAACATATGCTGGTATATTCCTGTAATGTGGCTCATTTGTAAAATTCTCACATATTCCCCAGAATATTCTCACCAATCTTAAAACATAGAGAGTGGGTAAACAAAGGAACTACTGTATGGAAAACAATATGAGCTAAGGTGTAGTGTTTTAAGAGTGAGGTCAACAGATGTTAGACTCATAATTGAAAATATATCATGATTAAACCATGTGTAAATAAGTGCAGCAACACATAAATCACTGCTGCTGAAACTATTGAAAACAACTTCGTTCTTGCTCACATGTCAATGGTAGCACCATGCTGAGCTCCTGTATGAATGAGGCACTTGATCTAATTTTAGATTATGGCCTTGATGAAGATGAAAATATCAGACCTGAAGAAGTGAAGTAAAGGTGTGGTAACATTCTTAGAAATAGAGGACAAACAAGTAAGTAAACAGACCACAAAAGTGAAGGTTGGACTGAAAAATATCCATTTGAAAACACACACATACGCTTGTAGCTACAGGAACCAAAAAAAGGCCCCTTAGTCTACAATTAAAGCGGAGATTTATTAAGTTAAAAGGGGTTGTTCATTCTGTTAATTGGTGATGAATCATAAACTTTAGAATAGTGTTACAATAGCGTTAAAATCATCACAAGATTATGGCATATACTCTGGTAGTTGAGAGTTGAGCATGGGGCAAGAGATGTAAACAGCTGCATAACTTAAAGGTCAATTTGTATGATTTAGGGGAATATATTGGCAAAAATGAAATATATTATATTCATAACTCTGTTTTTATGAATGTATAATAACCTAAAACTAAGAATAGTTGTGTTTTTTCATTACCAGTCATGTATTTAGTCATGTATTGTCATTTTTTATATTTAGTCCTGTATTATCATGTTTTATATTCTGTCTTGTACTGTCATGTTTTATATTCTGTCTTGTATTGTCATGTTTTATATTCTGTCCTGTATTGTCATGTTTTACTCTGTCATATGTATTGTCATGTTTTTATTTTGTTTTTTTGTCTGTCTGCCCAGGGACTACAGATGTGAATGAGCTGATAGCTAAATCTGGTGCAATTTTGCTGATTGTGCGATGTCCCTGTCAAATAAACAATAAACTAAACTAAACCATAGAATGAACCGTTTATATCTACATACAGAGCAGGTCCTCTTCCACTGAGTTTGCCATGCTGTTTCTACAGCAGCCCAAAATGGACAATCCAACCACTGGCTCTAGATAGAGCCGTTCGTGGTTTCCTGTTGGCCACCATAGTTTGCAGCCCCTCCGCGACAAGCCAAAAAGCCTTGGTAAAACACTAATTTTAAACGTGAAAATATTTCATTTTGTGTGTTTATTAGTTTAAATCTCGAGGGCTCTGAAAGGGCCATTCGAGTTTTCACAGTTCCATGCCGGCCACTGTAAGGAGTTTCAGTTGGGTGCAATGCTGCAATCTTACCACTAGATGCCACTAAATTCTACAAATCAAATAAAATTAAAATCTTAGTTTTTGATTTTTCAACTTTGGGTGTGAGCCTAATTCAGAATGAAGGGGCACACCAATTTAACACCATAATAATAATAATAATAATAATAATAATAATTGTAATAATAATAATGTTTGGATATCTTGCCTAACTGAATATACATTTAGACACCATGTTGGAGTAGTTGTGTATTTGAATGTGCCTTTGTGCCACTGTGAAAGGAATATATAGGCCACTTTATGTATGCAAAGAGAGTGACAGTGGGTGGATTTTTTCCTCAATAGATATAATTTGAAGTCTAGCTGTCATTCAGCGACACAAGTAATTTGTATGGCTCTATACTCTGCAAACAAATTATTTGACACTGTATGACAGTTGCATTTTGAGGTTTGTAATGCTGTGTGCCTCTAATATAAATTGTTGAAAAACAAATCATCAGAGCATGAAATAAATATGACATGTTTTTGCTATTACACCTGCTGTCATCTTGGAGCTTTGTAGACTGGTCTCCCAGTGGGGATAGATTTGACTGACAGCAGACACTGGCGGCAATGATCTACCACAGAAGAACCAATGGCAAAACATGCTGCTCCCAGCACATACTCGCAAAAGAAAGCTTTAAAGCAGCACCTACAAAAGAGTTGGATCCGCAGCACTGATTGACATTCCGCCTCTTTGACACTTTGACATGGAAATGAAGTTTTTAAGTCAAGCCCTCCAGTCTCTGCTTTGTTCTTTATCTCTCTTTGACTTGGAGATGCATCACACCAGATCTGTTTGCCCAAGTGGCTTAATAAAACCCACTGTACGCAGGTAAAACTAATAAAAGCACATTTGTACACAAGGCACCAGTATGGGGCAGACTTGGGGCACAAAGTTTTTTCGAGATATGCAGTTGACACATTAAACATAATGCCATTTCATACATGAATTTATACATGTAGGGAATCATTTTTTTGTTTTAATTTTTTCAATGCACTTTTGCGATGCCTGTTCACCTGGGAATGCATTAAGGTATTACATTTTTATTTTTATCCATAAAGGATGGGAGTTTGTGCTATGAGTAAAACTGTGGCATCCTTGAACTCTGTTAAATTACATTTTGACATTTGTTTTATGTGCATATGGTATATATGTTCAGAATATTAAGTTTTGAGCTTGAAAGATTATTTTAAGTGAAGCTCAAGACACAAAGTGAAAAAAGAGATCATGTCAGTGCCTCTTGAGATGGACAGCAAGTCTGGTTGTGACGCCAGCTCTCCACTGGCCTTTCAGGAATCTACGTGCATGTCATTTCAACAAGAAAACTTCATATCCCAGCCCCTCTCCCATCAATCATCATGCCATGTTGGGCAGACACAGACAGAACCACCAAGAAAAAGCTCTCTGGTGCAAATCTTCAATAAAGAGCAACTGTCACACTGAGTCTCTGCAGCAGGCTCCATTACATTAAAGAGCTCCACACAGCTTACCTCTGCCATCAAATTGAGGAAAAACATTCCATTCCTATTTTTTAATGTTTTGTCTTTTTTTTTGTGCATTTTTAAGGAAGAAATAAGACGGTGATAAAAGCTACAAAAATACAAAGCGTAGAACTTCAGACAGTTTGGAAAGAGGTATACAAGAAAGTGAAAGCTTGTAAGGCACAGTGTGTGAAACCACAGAAAACTTCTGCTGGTTTAGTGTGATCAGCACACATTACACTGCACCATCTGCTGCCTAATACATTGTCTCTGTCACTGTGTTTTTCCGTCTGGGTGAAGCTAGTTATGTGGCCTTTCTGAGTTTGCATTCTTGTGCATTCTTGTATCCTCCTTGACTTGTTTGACTAATCTAATCACTGAAGTTCGGAGGAAAAAGCACCTTGGAGCCACCTGCGGAAAAAACGCCAAGCAAGATCAACTCATCATATGCAAACAGAGCTAAGGTAGGTTGTACAGAGAATTTTAAACCATCCCCTGTGTGACTTTTTTAGGTGAACACAAAACATGACACAAATTTATGCACCAATTTGTGCATTTCTGCATCAGTCAATTTATGATGTTAATATCTTTTATTTCATCAAAATAAAAGTGTTATGTTACTTTTATACTCGAGTCGATTAGTCGATAGACAGAAAATGAATCAACGAAATTCTGACAAAAAAATCCACTTTTTAAAACATTTAACCAGCAAAAATGTCTGTTGGTTTCCATTTCTAAAATGTGACCATTTACAGGCTCTCTTTTTTATATCACTGTAAACTGAAAGCAGCAATCCCTAGAGTTGACATTTTCATTTTTGATAATCACGTTATATTGCATGATTTATTTGTGTTTCTATTAATCACCCAGCTGAGTACAGTACTTCATTACTTTAGTGCCACTAACAGAGAAAACAGAATGCTGTGCAGGGCTTGTTGTTGATGTACACCTAACTTTATAATTAGAATCAATAAGAGGCACTCCTATACGTCTCCACCTTGGTCAGGTAGTGAAATGTGGACGGCTCTGCCACAGTCCAGCAACATTTGGACAGCTTCCAACGACAGCAGCAAAGCTGGCTGTGAGCCAGGCGAATCATGGCATTGCTAAACCCCGGCCAGTGGAACAATGCATGAATATGAGCACAAAGGAATGCAGCAGCTGAATGAGTTGACAGTAATGATGTCGCCAAGAGGGTACAAGTGGTAACAGAGGACACAATGCTCTCTGAAATCCACACCACATGCCTACCTTGGACCTCCTTGTCATTTCGGAACCACCGGATATTGGCAGCTGGTTTGCTGCCCGGTGTGGTGCACGTCAGGGTGATTACGTCTCCCTCCATGGCAGGCTTGGTGAATCCTGTGATCTCTGGCCGTCCTGGCACTCCTGTGATGCATGGAAATACAATTCTAAACAACATATTGAATACATGCATATGATGCTGTATTCCTCTGACAATAAAAAATTGATTGACTGATTGAGAATAATTGACTCTCAGATATTCATGCCTATTGTTTAATTTAATAATATAACATCTTAACTGTGACTTTTGATGTTTGGTTTTTAAAGGCATGTCTAAAGGTAATAATAATCAAAAATATAGTAGTATCACAACAATGAAAAATAACCAACAAAAGTGTAAAAAACAATAGGATTTTATAAAGCAGAGGATGAATGTGAAAATAAATAAACTAAATTATTAAATAAAATCAAAGATAAAATATGCAAAATCTCTTTTTTAACATAACTGTGGCAAATTTCTTCCTTTCTGGGTATGAGATGCCTCACGAAGGTCATCTTACAGAAACCAAATCCAAATAAATGTAAAAAGTGTTGACAGTGTGTGGGAGCTGGCTTTTATTTTTGTCTATTTCTGTATATACTTCAAAACAACTGTCTGTCTTAGAAAGGTGTGAAAACATTCTCATTGTGTTTTTTGTAGTTATCCTGCCTGGCAGAAAATTAACTATAGTAACACTAGTAGCTTGCAAGCTTAACTTTCATCCTTTATTCTAGTAGACAAGGGTAAAAGTTATTTTCCTACAAAGTAACATGGTGCACGGTGAAGAAAAAGAACACAGACTATATTCAAAATGTGCATGTATTCATGCTGTCAGAATGTGAAAAATTAGCCACAAGTTTTTGGACAGTGGAGACTGGGCCAAAATGGACATGCTCACCCAGAACAGTGAGAAAGGCCTTGGTGGTCTTGACAGGCATGGTGAAGAGCGAGCAGGTGTACTGGCCCTCGTCTGACAGGCTGACGTCACTGATTCTGATGGTGAGCTCCTGCGTCGAGGCTCGCACCAACTCGATTCTGTGGTCCCTCAAAGCTGTATAGTGAGGAGGAACACAAAGAACCATAGAGTGTACAAAAAAAGGGACAAAACAGAGTTAACTAATGGGAAAATTCACACTGAATTCAATGATGGCATTTCACTTGTTGAGGTACCATTCGTAATTCAGATGACCCCAGAACAAGGCAGAATGCACTGTGCTTTCAGTTATTTCAAATAGCTGTCAAATGCTGCAAACATACTGTGGCCAATTGTTTCAAACATTTTCTTTACATTTGCATTCTAGCCTGACAGTCTTATTCACAGTCAGTGAAAATACCAAAGGCATCAGCGGGATGCACTGAAGCGTAGCAGCAGAAAAAGCTCATAGTCCTAGATTACAATATCTATTTAGGTAATCACTTACATTCCAGGTATTGATTTACACTCACTTTAACACTTTTAGCAACTTGCTCTGCCTGTGACTTTCTCACTTCAAACATTGATATCAAAACCTTGCCCTGGCCTTATACAGAACCACTTAGCGCTTACGTAATTATTTTTATTCTTTTTCACTGTAACTGCAGGCCAATAAAATATAATACAAATAAGGGCTGAGCAATAATTCAATATAGTGTCTATTAACTGTCAGTGGTATCGTATTGGGGCAATCACGTTGTATTATTGTTTTACAAATTCCAGTCACCCAAATTAATGAGATTACGCAAATTGTGAAACTGAGAAGTTAAAGATGTAAATCATGGAACACACTTTCTTGGACTGAAAAAGTCTGATTTGATAAATCTGATTCAATTTTTTTTTTATGCATTTGCTGTATTGTGATATGTTTATATTGTTAAAACATACTTGTTTATATTGTGATACGGTTTCCAACCAAAATTGTCCAGCTCTAGTGCACACTTAAGGGTCCAGTGAGTAGGACTGAGGGGAATCTATTGACAGAAATTGGATATAATATTCACAGCTATAACTATTTTGTTAGTTTATAATTGCCTGAAAATAAGAATTGTTGTGTTTTCATTACTTTAAAGCGAGCTGTTTATATCTTCATGTGGAGTGGGTCCTCTTCCACGCAAACCACCATGTTGTTTCTACAGTAGCCCAGAACGGACAAATCAAACACTGGCTCTAGATAGGACCATTTGCCTTTTGTGTTTGTCTCCATAGTTCTCCTACACACATACGAGAAGTTTCAGCTCTGCAACGACACCACTAAATACCTCTAAATCCTACATACTAGACCTTTTAGATAAAAAACAAAACAGCATTGTTAATAGCAGTTTAAGAAATAGCATCTACATACAAATTAACCACTACTACGAATAAGATTGATGCTACAATAATCATCAAAATGGGCATTCTCAAAACATAGCTTGAAATAAAACCTTTCAGTCTTAAAACACCTTCACCACTGTTCATTCAGATGTGACTACACCCTCAGAAACCTGGGAAAACCATGCAGCTAAGCTGAAAAAGGTCATCTTGCAGCTGTCATCTCTTATACAATTTCAAATTGAGAATCACCTGCTCCTACATGCGACCAACCACAGAGGGCAGGAAGGAAAGTGCTCTTCATTGAATAAATTACACATTCTTAATCCTCACTCCCTTTAGGCCTGGCCAGCTCTCTCCCTGGACACTTTTTCATCTGAAGTAATTTGAAATCTATTGGATTGTACTACACAGGGCAAACCTGGCAAAATGCAGCAGAGGTGGGTGTTGATTAGGATTTAATCAACGCGGCCAATATAAAATCACATCAGATAAAGAAGACATCTCTATGAAAATCATTAATCATCTCCTCTGTTTCCATTTATTTGATTTTAGTGATGAACACACACAGCAGTCATGTGATACACAGTTAAATAAGATTGGCTGAAATGATTATTAGATTTACATAGACATAGGTCATTATCAACGACGCTGTTCTTCAGCTTCAATTACACCATATCATTTGATGATTACTATCTTATAATCACACACGTACTAAAAAGAAGGAAAAAAAAGATTGGCTATAGAGATACTGATGGCCCTAAGATGTTTCTTATTGGAGCATCTTTGTTATCCAAGAATAAAGAGTAAATAAAAACAATCTTCAAGCCAAAATTAAAATTTAACAACAAGCTGTGCCATCAGAGAACAAGCTTATTATGTGCTACGGGGCTTAATACAAACATTTAATAGTCTTACTGTAGCAAACCGCATCCTGAAACAAAGCTGCCTGATGTTCTTTGTAGTTAAGCATCCTCACTACAGAGCTTGAAAATGCCCAGAGGCTCTGGCAGAAAACAGCAAACCCTTTGGTGGATGGATGCATTGGAGAGGTGATGGGGTCTAAACAAACATCGTACAGGAACTCAAAAGATATGGAAGTACAGGCTGAGAAGATCAAAGCCTTGGACAAGACGACATACTGTACTCCCCCTGCATATCCCTCTATCTCTGCATCGCACAGAGAAAAGATGAGGAGAAGCAGACTTTTCTTCTTCTTAACCCCCTGTTCCTCATAGCTCAAACACCTTTGAGATGCTGATAAATGTTCTGGCTGTTTCCTTAGAGGGATTTTTTTAAGGGAAACAGACATCTTCTGGTTAAAGTGATATTTCACCCAAAATCTGTAGGTGTAAAAACTGAAAGATTTGTAGATTTCACCAACAGCTGTGATCAGGTTGAATTCATGTCTGTTACAACAGATGCAACCTTGAAAAGATTTACCAACAAAAAAAAACAAATGCCCATCGAAAATTCCAAAACATGAGGTACTTCTCTGTCCATCTGGATGGTCAGTCTAATCCAAACAGTCATCGCTTTGGCAAAATATAGTTGGAGCCTCCATATTGCACCATTGCCATCTTCAAAGCTCCATGGTAGCATATTTGGCCATATGTCACAAAAAATTATGACTGTTTGGAACACACTGAGCATATGGCTGGACAACAGAGAAATGTTTTTTTTTTCCTTGGGACTATCTTAAAATTCCATTGCTGAAACTTACCACCTTTGCAATCCATTGAAACTAACACAGAACAATGAACAAATACCGTACAGACCACTGATTATTTCAAGTGACATTTAAAATACCAAGTAGGTTACACCTAACTGAAACAGAACTAAATCTAAATGTCAGCAGTGGCTGAAATACTGACTCACATAGTTTGAACCCAAGTAGAGGCTGAGAAAGAGCTTACAGTTAAACAAAAGATGGACTTGACTGATGCATTTTTGTTACACACCTACTGGCACTACACAGCACGTGAATCAATGACATATTGATAGAATGAGATGTACAAAGGTTTGAATAACCCAAAGACAAGTGTTATCTATTACTCAAACAGCATATGGCCAGGAAACCATGCTACTAGCATCCAATCCAGGCTAGAGGCCCAGATTGTGGGCAGATCCGTCACAATCAGACCCAAATGCCAGCGGCTGACAAAGCTTTTTTCCAGGTGCTTTAGGAAATCAATGTGATGAAAAGGTTCATTTCCCCGAAACCCTGGATAGCTCCTGCGTTGTTCATTCTGCTTAGGAGAAAGCATAAATCGGCACCCTGACCTTGTATATGCTACAGCCTTGCAGCATGGCAGCTTAATGTGCAGTACATCTCCTGTGATGGAGGCCTTACCAAGGCTGTCTCAAATCAGTAAAACTGACACCCCAGTTCCCCCTCAGGGCAAGGGATACTGTTGCTATGGCCCTTTGATGCAAAGTAATGTTTGCCTTGTTACCCTGACAGTCCTTTGCACCATCGACCATGTCAGTGGAAGACCAATTTGAGGTCTCTCAAGAGAACTGTAGTTTGTCAGATTCAGTTTTAACAACCTAGGTCAATGTTGTTGAAAGTTATCTGAATGTTCTATGTACAAGAACCTATTTTAACATGTAAAACAGCGGTTACAGCAACTTATTACAATATGATGCACTGTTTTGATGTGTAAGCTGACAGTCTGGTTTGTAGCTGCATTAGCTCTGTCCTCATAACTGGAGGCAGAGGAACTGAAAGTGCACTTTTCACATGGCATTCACTTCTGCACTCCACTGAGCAACAGACAGATGTTACCCAATATTTCTAATCCAAAATGATGAAGTATCTCCTGACAGTCCAGATAGAAAAGGACATTTTACATATATCCATTAGTCTTGGAAACAAGCTGATGGCTCTCGGGTTCAGCCAAAATATGTTACATCCGCAATGCCGAGTGTCCCCATTTGGCCATTTTTGCATGGCCTCTAAGCACTTTGAGCCAGTCCTGGAATGTGAAAGCACTAGCTGTCCTTCAGCGAGAACACAGGGTCCTGGCGTACCCCCCCTCGCTCTCAAGCCAGGGGCTCCACTCTTTGCAATTAGAGTGTGTTTGCTGCTGGCTGTGCTCACTCGGTGACTGTGTGGGCGATTCTGGATGTGTTCCAGGGCTAGTGGTGCAGGCAGGGGGCTCTTTCCCACCACACATGTGGCTGCAATTAAGAGAAGGAAAGGGCCTTGTTCCAGAGGGCCATTGTTACTGCCTGCGCTCTCAGAGATCCCACAGAGCAGATGCTACTCAAATTGGACTCATTTTCAGCCCATGAAGGAGGGAAGGAAAGAAGGAGGAATTCTCCCAGCAGCTACGCTATGGCCCCTCTTCAAGTGGTGAATAATGAGACCGAATATATTTTTGTCTGTCCATTTTTCAGCCCACTGACATAAGCTTGATTGTACACTGTGGGAATTTTTCTGCCTTTGAGTCCTTTTTTTCATGACTTCTCTAAATTTAATTTTCATTACAACAAGTGCCAGTGGGGTTACATAATTCTGTTGGTTTTCAAAGCAGTGTTACCCATTTCAGGGTTTGTAAAGACATATTACAGTACAACACATAACAATGACTTAGGCCCTGTTAAAGAATCTTAACATTTTTCATGTGGATCTCAACACCTCTACAGCAATTTAAATACAACATATTCTTCATTATTCTAAAGAGATAATATACATTATACATGAGAGTGCAGTGTGGCACAGAGCTTAGTATAGTACATACAAGAGAAGCTCTTCACATTAGTGATAATAGCTGAGTGTATAGTGCCATAATGGTAGATTCACATTTCAGTGAAGCAAGAGGTAACCCAGTACACTTAAAAGCCCATTAGTCCCTGAAGAAAGACATTAGCTGTGGCCAAGAGACCCCATCTACATTTTGTTGCCAGTAAAAAAACAGTCACTGAAAAGTAAACAAAACACTTGTAAGAACAATCTTGTGGCATGTGGAATTTTCCTCAGCATCCCTCCAGCATGAGATTCTTTTCCCAAGATATCTGAAGAAAATGTGGGAAAGTATGACCTGGCAAATCAATTTAATAAATCAACTTCATGGTGTGTTTACACACTTAAGTTCATTTTGTATATGACTTATTGCCTCTACACTTTCCTCTTTTCTGCATAACAATGATGCAATAACAAATGCCAAATAAAAACATGAAAACACAATAATAATAACAACAACAATAATAATACTAATAGTAATAATAACAATAATAATAATAATATTTCTATGGTAGCTCATGTCAGTTTTAAACTAGACAGATTTACACACAGCTATCTGACACCAGGCTCAGGTAAAGGTCCACTCCGCTTGCTTCCAACAGACCCTCCGTCAACTGTTGTGTGTTTACGAGAATGGACGTTAAAATGTGCTTTCACTGGTGCTCACTCCAGTAATTGCATCCTTGGTAATTATCCTTCATTCTCTCAAGCTAATGAATGTTTTAATGCTCACATTAGAGCATTCATTTAGCACATAACAGCATTTTGATTACTACAAGCCAATTAAGATCAATTTTGCTTTGTGACCTTTATGATCCAAGCTGAATGCCCCAATTAAATGTCATGAATGATGAACCATAAACTTCTGAGAGATTGAATTGAGATGAGGAAAAGTGCTGTACAAATTGCCACAGCATGTATGTATATGCTGTATAAGTCTCCATATCTCCCCTACAAACACATACTGTAGTTCAAATGAGCAACTTGTTATCTGCCTTTGACATGCAACCTGCAGTAGCTTCCCATTAATTGCATTATTCATATTCACCGTATCTGACAAAAGATTCTGCTTCCATCCTGCATGCCTCCAGGAATGTCATTACCATTCTCTACAGCATCACTACTTAGGTTTTATCCTTTCCCCACAGAAGCCAAAAGTGAAGTAAATCATAATGAAGACAGCAAAGGACAGTTCTGTTCTCGTTTGTCCTGCTCAGTAATAATAATTCACAACGCCAGCAACATAAAAAAGGGATAATTTTACAAAAGACATATGGTCCAAATCGATTTCTTCATCATGGCAGCTCACCACAGAACTGCTTCCTTCAACAGTCTCTCCTAATTGGTCTAATGTAAGAATGATGTGTTGGCCTGGCTATTAAGGAGATCTATCTCTGTTTTCTCAGGTCTGTGGCAGTAGAGCATAAGAATCTGCATGCTGGTCTTTGCCATAGTGTAGTCTGAAGCCTCTGAGGTGGCAACAATCAACCAAGACTCAGATATACATAATGGATGAGGAGCAGCGTGCCAAGGAGCCAGCTGGCATGATATAAGAGGAGGGCTGTGTTCAGCTTTAGACAAATGTGCAGAGACAGTCCAACCCATATGGATCGGCTTTGGGAATCCAGCAAGGTTAACACTCTCTTGGAGCTCCACAAGGTTTGACTGAGCCTCTTATGGGAGAGGATGAGATGGAGGTCCTTCTTATCGTTTACACTCTCACCAAAGATACATTAAGCTATTGAGCTGTTACCTGCACAGTATTTCCTTCCCACCTGCAACCACAGCTCTTATCCTAATTCCACGTCTGTGACGAGACATGACATTGCTGTGTAGACAAATTGTAGTCCACAACTTGTAGGACGCACTGCTGGGATTACCTTCCTACCTACCTGAGGACTCCCAATGGGTTTATAAAACTAATAGTGCACCATTGTGATCTCTCTGTTAATTCAATTGCAACATGCAACATAACAAGGTTAATTGGAGCAGTCTTGTCATTAACAGAGATTGTCCTTGCCAGAAAAAATGACAGCATCAGTTGTTTGTTCAAATGCTTTAAAGGACCTATGTAAATGCTTTTTGTGCTCAAGGGCAGCTAAGGTAAAATCATTGTGAAACTGTCTTTGACAGTAGAGACCGCAGTTCATATTCTGTCCCCTACCAATTGTCAACGTTTCTCTAACCGTGACCAATAACCTTACTGAGGTAGTTTAAGTGGTCCAAACTCAACCAATCATTTACCATGGAGGTGAAAGCTCAGAAAACACTGGAGTAGACTTAAGGTATTCTTTAAAATTCTGGAAAGACACAGAAATCCCTTTTCTCCTTGGCTGTAGTCTTTGGGGCTTTTTTCATTTTCTCATTTGTCAGACCTGAATTAAAATGGAACAAATTATAGTCAGGGCAAAGATCAGATTTTGTCTTACTTTACCCAGCAGCTGTCAAGCCCAATGGATATAATATGAACGTTCAGCTTCTTTACAGATGTTTCTCTTTACACCACTATAGCTGCTCAAAAGGATTTAAAAGGTCATTTTAATACTCTTTTCCTTCCTCACTATTTTATATCAAACTCCAAACACATCCAGACAAATGCCCTTATCTTTAATACCGAGCTTGTGGGAAAGAGGGAGAGTAGATTTTTTAAAAACAAGCCTCACAGAGCGTTTTGTCTAATTTAAGAAAGAACAGCAGATGTATTTTTATCATCATTACTTGTATGTGTTGAGCATCCGGAATCATGCATAAAAGCTGAATTTCCTCTGGATTACAAATGCACAATGACAAACTACTTTTGTGAAGAGAGAGTGGGGGAAACTTGCATGTGCATCAAATGGTAACATATGGCCATGCTGTCATGGACACCCAAGGGGATTGTAGTGAGCAGAGAGGTGGACAACAGAGACAACAGACAGAGAACAAGCACAGGGAAAAATGAAAGATTTATCTAAACAGCAGGTAAAAGAGATAGCAAAAATCCAAACACTGAGAACAAGAAAATGCAACATAGCTGCATTAATCTAATCTACTCACTGACAGCAGTCTATGACCAGCTGTTCATCAGAGGGAGAGAACAGCCTGCCTCAAGCTCAGCCAGTCTGCAGTTAGTTGTTGGACTGAAAGGTAGCATAAGGTTGAATCTAACATTTTTCATTGGCTTCTACAAGAAGGCACAACAAACGGGAGAAGAAGGACAGTTGCAGCCCTCTGCCAAGCAATTAACTGGTGATTTGGCACAGTAGAGATTTCTTCCCAGGTGTCCCACCCTCTTCTTCGCATGAAGCCCGTGTTGTTCCACGCCTCCCGTTTCTCCTGATGGCCTCACAGGCATCGTATTAGTTGTGCCAATAAAGCTTTTCATTTGGCTGTTTAAAAGGAGATGGAGAGGAAGTGTTCCCATACTTAGCCCTGGCAACCTCTGCTGAGTGGACTACATTCATTTTGTCATCCGTATTGCTCAGGAAAAGGATTCTGTCATGCAATATAAATGGCTGCCCAAGAAGGGCAAAGAGGCTCATACATATTGTGCTCTCCAAGCTCCCCTTACATGCTTGTAACAGCAGCATTTTGGATTTACATGTGGACAGAGATTATGGCTTTGTATTCACATGAGATCAGGAGGAGAACAAAACAGTTATGCGGCTTCATTTAGGCCAAATAAAATAATCAAAAGATAAGATCTGAACGTTCCATTATGTGTTACATCTCGTCAAAGTACAAAATAGGAAGGAAGATTTATGAGTCTTTTCTAATATAATTTGATGATTTTCAAAACTCTATCTATTAAAAAGCTGCCTTCTCTACACGAGAGAATACAAAAAAAATAACAATAAAAAAAATGGTTTTGGTTCAATGACTTTTGCTCGAATTCAAATCCTTTGGGCACATTAACACCATTCACACAAGAGTATCTATGCGAGATTTAGTTAACTTTCATTTAATTGTATTTGGAAGTAATTTCATCTAATAAAACACCTTAGACCTCATTACTAAATCCAATCACTTGCGAGGGAGAAAGTATTTTTTCAAACCAGACTGTGACTCTCATTCTGTTGGTTCACTCTGGCGTCTCTCTCTCCTATAAATTGTTATTCAAAGGGAAAGTTAATCTTCAATCACTGAACCAATGATATTGTATTAGCAGCTACAGCATAAATGAAATGGGTAATATGCTGTGAGAAACACTGAAAGATGAACACCCCCAACCCTTACAAGACCAGTCCACTGTTATACTCCCTTTCACCCCAATTCCAATTTATCAACTCCAGACTTTTGTCACCTTTAAATTGGATTTGGCTGGTGAGAGCACATTATAATTCATTCTGGCTCGGGCCTTGTTTCACAAGGTTGCAACAGTGTGCTTCCTTTTCAGGGACATACAAACAGCCATACAAATGTAGGGCAGCTAAAATGCTAATTAAACCCAATCATCTCACAATCCACAGGCGATACTGTGTTGTAAACAACACTGTCAGTGATTACAAAAGTTCAATTCAAAAATAGTCTATTTCTATTTAGTTGGTGCCCTGGGACATCAATGGAGACATAAATTCATTAAAAGTCTGCTTCGACATTACGTGTAATACACTTCCCTCTTATCCTGTCTTTTTCCTGTATTCAGTCAAATTGTGTGCTTGCAGGCAGGCAGGGACAATCTTGTACATTCCAAATTTGAAAAATTAATGAAGAAGACTCCTGTAGTAATGTAATCTGGCTAAGACATCTTTATCATATCTCATCACTTTATCATTAGGACCATTATCCTCAGGAATATTACTCACCTTTCTTGTCCCCAAAGAATAGGGTCTGTTGTGCAGGGTTTGACCACTGGAGGGAAGTGTTATCATTGTAATCCACACGACAGGTCATGTTGGCTGTGCCCCCCTCCACCACTGTCACATTCTGAGTTATGGGGAACTGACCTTGGCTACCTGTGGGATTATAAGACAGAGTTTGGGGTCATGGTCGTGACATGAATAGATTGCAGTTTCAGACTCAATGTTACTGTCTTTTCACTGAATCACATTAATGTAACATTCAGACTTGGCACTCTTCAAAGTTTATGTTCTGTCATGATATTGCACAATTACATTAATGTCTTCATTACATCACAGTAAACCAAAGATAGCGTAATGGAAGCCTGGTTGACATGGACTCCAGCCTTCGACAGCTGTTGGTGCTAGAGCAGTTTTTTTTTTTCAACGGTGGAGACAATGGTAGGTTTTACACTCCCAGAGCGCCTTCCTCGCTGCCTTATTGCAGGGCCCTAATTGGTAGCATGGCCTAATTAGAGGTAGTCATGTTCTGCTGTAGAGTCTAGAGCTGCAGCTGGGTGGTAAATTGACACATAATCCTAGACGCTGTGGGCCTTCGATCCGAGCGACTGCCTTGCCCTGAAACAGCCGCTCGTCACAGTGTGCAGAAGACATCCAAATGAGGCCTAATCACCCAGCCTTGCTGGATTTTACCTTCTTATTCCACATTTGTACTTGTCGTCTCAACAAAGTCCCCTAATTACATTGCAGAAGCATTTCTATCCTGCCTGTGTTTTATTGAACTCTGCCAAGCTTCAAAAACAGATGTCTAAAACCAATACTCTTTTGCGGGAAACTGAGAAGACAAAGTGTAGGCTAATATGAGCCTGACCAGCCTGGCCCCTTTAAGGATGACAACAGCAAACAACAACTGTGTTAGAGCTCTTGAGTTCATGCTTGAAGCTGAATGTGCTGTATTTGCCTGGGGCCATTTGGCTGTCCACAAGCTAATCTGTGCATGTTGTCTCTTGATTTCACAGGTCTGCTTTGTTTTCCTCTTGTAATGTGCCTGAATATGAAGGTGACATTGTCTCTGCCTCTCCCAGGTACAGTTCACCACAGGGACATTTCAACTAAGGGAGCAGCTGTCTGCCTCATTAGTCCAGCTCAAATGGGAGAGCAGAAAAGGTTGGGACAGCCAAAGGTCTGTGGACCTTCCTTGACCTCGAATGTCCTGATGGAGACCATTGTCAGCTAGAGGTGAAGGCAAGGCTGACTATAAATAGTAATGAGACAATATTTCCAACAGTGCACATTACTTATCTGCTCATTACACCCAATCACACAATATCACATCAACAAACACGTCATCATTTCATCATTACAATTCAAGTGCAGTTGGCTGGATGTCAATGGGTAGTCCAGCAAAATCAGCTATGCATGTCATTTTAAAAAGGCAAATGGAGGTGGATGCATTGTGTGTGGGGTACCATGTGGAGGTGTTGTTCCTGCATAACTTTCAGATTTTTTTGTCATATCATCTACACCACCATCTCTCCAGTATCTTTGCTGCCTGTCTCCAGTGTATACTGCTCACAATTCACAGAAATGCTATGAAAAAAAAAACAAAAGTCAAATCTAAACAGTAATGAATATAATTCTCAATCCCTCAAGTTCTAGTTGGGGTATATATGATTGCTCAGGCAAAAATCTGTTGTTGAAAATCCTTTTAATGATGCCTGCTAAGCCAATAAAGACATTTCACATAACCAGATGTATGGCCATGTCGTGAGCGTCATTTTAAAAGAAGCTCCAGTGCAGGATAGTGTGCACTGCAGCTATCTGGGCTTCACCTAATGCATTCATGAAATTCCACTGTCTTGACATTCCGTAGCAGTCTAGAGTGTGGCAAATGCTGTCCTTTCTGTGGAAACATAATCCCCAGCGCCAACTACAGACTGTTTTTTTTTTTTTTATTTTGAGATGGTGATTGGTGCTGTACTGTAGAAGTAAGGCCGACCACCCCCCAAACAATATTCTAGAGAGTCACTGAACCACAAACTGCTCCAAGGACGTTACTCTATGCCGTGCAACCCTCCACACTGACCTTGCTCTAAAGAGGTATACGTTCAGGTGTGTGTGTGGGGAGGGATATCCCAGAATATATTTAATTTGTGTGACTTGTGGCACATAGCACTTTACACTCTATCCCCTCTGTAATAAGGGGATAATAAATGGTTAATACATATTATACCAGTGTAATGCCATGATAATTACAAAGGTAACAGCCCAATAACATCCTGTTATTCACAAAGAGAATATCAGTAATAATTGGGTTTTACCTCTGTAACAGGGTTATATGGGTAAAAAGTCAAAAACATAAATGCAATAATCACAAAGAATCACTCAGTAATAATGTGACAACAATGGGTTAAAGGCTTTACACATCTATGCAGGTGATTTCAGTCATTTTGCTTGATTAGACCTCCTCTAAAAACCGTGTAGGCTTGTGCAGACTGTTTGAATGACATCTGTCTCGACCTTCTACAGGCATTTTGACACCTCACAGTAGCAAAAGCACAAGCGACAGTAATAAAATTAATGATGGTAGAATTTATAGCTGCTTCAGTTTCAGGGTCCTAGTGGTGTGCATGCTGGCTCACTGTCACTCTGTTGTGGCCTCATGGGGCACAAACAATTTTCTTTCACAATTAGTTGATCTATTGCTGAGAAACATCACCCCCTAATTACCTTGTTATAACTGAGCTGTAATATAAATGGCTAAGTTGCTAAGATGCAACACAATGTGCTTAACAAATGAACAACAAATTATTAAAAAAAAAAAAAGAGGCAATATCCAGGCAGATATTTGAAAACAGATTAAATTAGAAAAGTGCACTCAGTAGAGTGCCAAGCTCTGCCAGGCGCCTGCCTGGGCTGACCATAGCCTCTCCGGACAATTTTTGGAATTTCGGGTTACTCGCTGCAGCATGTTTCAGAAGCTAAAAGACACACACGCTTTGTCTATTTCTGATGGAGCCATGACGCACTGCACAGAGCAGATTGAGTAGTAAAAGGGACTGTATGTGAAATATAGATACAATATATGATTATGAGGATGAATGATTTTTTAATAACACAGCCTGAAATCTTTGATCCAAGTTGTGATCGTGAAGATAAAAACTGGAACCAATTCATCTTGTATCATGCCTAACTTTATTGCATTATAACATATCAGGTATACAATTAATTTTCAGATGCTCCAGTTCAAAATGAGACCAAACTTTTCAATGGACTTCAGTTTCTGAGCCACAACAAGGGCCATATTGGGGCCTGCAACAAACAGTAAGTCTTGTTATTTTTAGCTGTGCTGATTTCCATAAAACCTTTCGGCCCCTGCTGACAGATTAAGAGGAGTAAGGAGTCAGCAGTCAGTGACGGTATAAAAAAGTCAATAAAACAACTTTTTCAACAATTGTGAATCACTGCAACCACAGGAGGTCTTCAAGCATAAATAATAATAATAATAATAATAACAATAAAAGCTACTGCATGTTGGATTTAAGCATTTCTGACTTACAGTACACCAATTTTCACTTAGATTGCCTCATTTATCTACAAAACAAAAATTATGACATCACAATACAAAAACTTATCAACACTTGGTAGCTTTTACTTTAAATAACCAATAAATACTGTAGATACTAAAAAATACAATAAAAGCTTCTAGGTAAACGTGTAGATTATGTTGAGCCATGGCTGTGTTTTCCTATAAAAGCTAAGCTAGTGAAAGGGAACAAACAATACTGAGAGGAGTAATGGAGGTATGAAGGTTGTCTGCTCCACTGATGATCCAAGACGACTCAGTGAAGTGCAGTGATGAAATGAGGAATAAACCTGCACTTTTGCAATATGCCTTCGGGGAGGATAGGCCATCTCTTAAACACAAAGCATATCAGTTCTACAGACTAAAGGACTAGAATACTGGGCATTGCTGTATCCTTTTTCGAGCGCTTGGAAGTATTATACTGAATGAGAGGGAACTACTTATTTTCAGTCAAGGCCAGCTGCAGTTTGACAGCTTGCACATATTTACAGTAGACAGCATGCAACCTGCCTGCCATGACAGCGAATAGGTAAGGTGAGGATTGAGTAACCCGAGATATCTTGATGAAAGGAGCTGGCGCCCTCTGAAACATGAATACCATTAGCGTTTGCTTTTTTTCATGATGCAACTCTCCTCCTTTAATCCCTGATTATTATGAAGTGCTATCATAAAAGAAAAATTCAATATGTGATAAGTCACATCAGTGTGTCTGTCTCCTTCTTTCTCTTTCCAATCCAGCCTTTCTATAGCTTTCCAGAAAGGGAGGTTAGGATTAAAAACATGAAATCATGAACCCTGAACTGAAAATGAACTCATTTTTACATTAAAATTTAACTTAATCAATTAAAATCCAAGCTTTTTATTGTTTTGTTTTTGTGTGTATGTGCTTTTAATCAAAACATTTCCAACATCAGCCTGCTTATGGGCCTAAACCTTAAAGCTATAATTGGTCCCTTGGCAGTGCTTTCCCCTTTCACAATGTTTTTTTATGATGGTCACATGGATCTGAGAGTTGCTGGGCTTTCTTTCTTTTTTTCTTTTTTTTAGTGCTAAAGCAAAAAGCCCACTCCAGTGAAAGCTGAAACTGGCAATATCACCCTGAGCTGGAAGATTATGGTCCACATTCAGGTGGGCCACCAGCACACTGATCATCAGTCACAATGTCAGCACACACGAGATTAGTCAAGTTGTTTGTTGTGCTTCACACAGTCAGAATGCTGCTGACACATCTCCCCACTGTGACATTAACTTTCATATGGAATCAAGTGACACTGCCTCATGAATCAAATATTTACCTGCACAGTTGAAATTAGGTAGAAATGTAAATGGGCGATGGAGGATAGCATCTTCAGTGCAAACACCAATATTTGATGATTAGATTTTAAAGGAGAATCACAAAAACAGATGTCTGCTTAAACACAGACTAAGGTGTACATGTCTGCTCTTCATCTCTATACATTTTAGTGTGGGATGAGGTCTGTGAAGCAGGTGTAGAGTATAAATATGAATACAGATGTTCAGAATAGCTGGCTGTTGAGTGTGCATTAACGATAAACTATTTCATTTCATCTCAACCCGCCTCTCTTCATGCTGTTATCAGAATGCAGCTCAGACCGTAGCCTGATGGAATCTGAGTCTGACAATATTAGAAGCCAAGAATATGATACTTAGGTTATTGATTTTGAGAGTCTTGTGGGCTGGGTGTGTATCTAGAAAATGTGAATAGGGAGATAGAAATCTTTATGACTGTATTTAAAGGGAGGATTTCGAGAGTTAGCTGATGAATGCAAATGGAGAGCCTTATTATTATTATTGATGATGTGGAAATCTGTTGGTTCTGTTTTGATATGATTCTCAGCATGCTGGGCAACCACGCCTGAAAACTGGATCATGTATAACAACCATGTTGCATATATAATTTCACTGACTCATCTAATGACCACTGATCCAGGGCGTAAGGTGAAAAACACGAGGAACATCTCTGTTGAGGAGAACAGAGAGTTAGTGGAGGAAGAATGAGCCATACCACCCCAAAAGCCTTTCTCAGTTTCAGCTGACTGCACCAAATAATGGAAAGCAGTGCCTTGATGAATGGCTGGAGAGCAGTCAAGCACACCACTGCAGAATAAACTGTAAACTGCAGGCAGGATAAAAAGAAAACAAATAACTCAGAAAATAGTTCAAGAAATAGCCAATGCCTCCTTTCATTACGGAATAATAACAATTATTAATTTTCATATGAAATTAATTCCAGGCAGTTTATCAAACCACAAGTTCACCTCTGCGCCTGATTTTACGAGGGCTTCTTTGCAAATAGAGATGTTGGAGGTGCAGAGTTCCCTTCTGCATGCGAATGAGTCATGGCAACTTCATACACTGCCTACTAATGACAATATTCCATTATAGTAACATGTCTTTAGCAATTAAATACTTATCCATACTGAAAACTGAATGTCTGAAAGTGATTTGTTGGTGTTTTAATGTTAAAACTGCCTGTACTCTAACGTCTGCAATAGTCCAGTCAATGATTCCATACGATAGTTTAATTAAATAGCTGTTAAGGATAAAACGATTTTAAAAAAAAATTTCTGAATGGTTACTATTACCATTTCAAATTTTAATTAGTAATAAAATCAAATGAACTTCTTTCAGACGCCCAGACAGAGGTGTAGTATGCAATGTGGGTTTATTTTGCTATTCCCTTGTTTGCAAAGTTGGTATGCAGTAAGTAAACCCAGTAATGCTACTAGGCTATTGTCTTCAACCACAGTGACACAGACACTTGAAGCACTTTAAAGACAGGCTATCTTTAATAATAATGCAAATTTGAAAGGATTTTCATATATTTACAGGTATTGGTTGTGTTAGTTTTTTTTTGACTGTTTATGTAAACAAACATTGCACAGATCTGTGAATTTCATTTGTGGTTTTTAATATAAAACTTGGTGATCTGATTTAAGCGTATGAATCAGTACTTTTTGGAAATTTTCACAAAACTGTGATAATATGGATAATTGTGATCATTTAGGTCAGTATGGTTGTTATATGAAATTTTCATACTATTTCATCCCCAATTGCTGTGTAACAGAAATGCACACATTTGCACATATTTTCCCCGATAATCAAGACTAAATTGTTGACGTCACAATTTAGGCAATACCTACAAAAATGATTAAATTAAGTGTTATTTGAGGTATGCCATTAAAACGTAATTGTAAAATAAAAAAATATAATTACTTTATTTTACTCAATTTTCCATTTTTGGACAGAAATTAATATTAATCTTGAATATCAGACAACAAGTATGTCAAATATGTTGTTATTTACATGGCATTCTACTAATGATCCCTAAGTATATAGATAAAAAAATGTTGAAAAAGAAAAATATATTTTTTAACAAAGAAATTAATCTTCATTTCATGTACACAGTAAATGCTGTGAAGCTGAAAACCAAAAGTTTGGAGAAGAAAATCAAATATCTTTCATTAATACTCATGAGGTATTTAAATAGACAATATACTCTTGAGATCATAGTAATTAATCACTACAATTGCTGTGACTTGACAAAATTGTAATTAATTGGCTAACTCTAAACTGTGTGGCCTATTTGCCAGCATGTTGAGAGAAAGCGAAGTTGAACATCCACAGTGTATAAATATTCCATTTAATTAAAACTTGAGGCCTCTTGTGGTGTGCATTCCTTGGTGGAGAGAACAAGAAATAATAGAGCTTGCCATCTCCCATGTGAGACAAATACAGACAGCTCTCAGTTCCAACTCAGTGTGAAGTTTTGTAAAAGCGTGACTTACATTATGCTCTCAACATCGTGTTGGATTCCCAGTGTTACTCCTCTTTTACTTGTGTTGGAATAACTTAACCTCACTTGGCTCTTTCACTTTCTCCACAAGAACTAATAGACACTTTCACATGTGACTCATCTGCCAGTTCAGCAGACATTATACCTACTAAATTCTCAAGAGGTCACATAGGTTGTAAAAGCAACTTCATTCTCTGCTGTAAATAACTCCAGGACTAATGGTTGTGTCCCATATTTTATAATCCGGTAAAGCCTCCTCCGGAGAAACCCAACCTTGATACAACCTCCAATACTACGGAAACACATAGGTCTTTTCAAATTTCAATAAGCACTGAAAATATCCCACTCTAATGTATGAATGATTTTACATGAGAGCGCATACAGATGAAAAGTGGACTTCTCTGGGAATACTTCAAATAGTTATGAAACAAAAATGTTTGAGTTTTCTATTTGTGACCTGGATTCTTTCACCTCTTTAGTTAGATGTGGTACACCAAGGCTTCATTCCAGGACCACTTTTATTGTGATTACATTATGCGGTACACTCATACCAGCCTTGTCTCTTAGAAATCATGTTATATACAACTCATTTGAAACAGCAAATATGTTTTGCGGGAAACATAATGCTAAGCAAATGATGTTTTTTATTAACATAATGAGAAATTGTTGCTAATTAACATATCTGGCAAGTTGCAAAAATGTTGATACTAAACATAAAAGGTAAATGTTGACTGACAACGTGTTTCAGTTGTTTTCTCACAATACGCTATCCACTCCTAGTGACTACAGCATTATGTTTTTGTTTCTACCTTTTTTTAAATTAACATTTTACCCAAATCATGATCTTTCCCTGACCTTAACCAATGTGCTTTTGTTGCCCAAACCGCAGAACCTGGGGTTCTGGTGTCAAGGGCGTACACTTGGTATGCCCACCATCCTCCCCAACCACTTCCTTCTAAAGCCTAGGAGGTGCAAGAATGCATGTGTTTCATTACCTCTTCTTCAAACATAATCCAGGCAGCGATTACCTTGCCACAATAACGTAATTAAGAAAGCAGTTTAGTAACATACTTAGAAGTGCCTTTGCTAAATTCAGATGCGGAGTTGCTCCTTTAGCAATAGAAACTGGTAGATATACGAACACCCCAGTGGATAGACGCTACTGTACTTTATGTATTAATGGTTCCATTGAATCAGAGGCCCATGTTCTTTTACACTGTGACATTTATGTGGACATTTGCGCTGAACTATTTAGTACACTTTCTAAGTATATTGTTAATTTTAATGATCTTGATGATACAAATAAATTGTGTGTAATTTTAGCAGGTAAACATTGCATCAATGAATGTGCCAAAGCCTGCCACCTCATCCTTAACAGAAGATTGCCTTTCATGAGTTCCAATTTATAAAACAACTGTTTTATGTTTTGTTTTCATGGTACCATAGTGTACGTTTTTATAATCTTTTTCATGATGTTTTAGTTGGTGTCTCACAACTCTTTTTTGAGTGGTCCCCAACACTTTTAATTTTGTCAAGGGGGAGGGGGGGTAAATTGTATTGAATACTGTATTTTTATAAACATATTCCCTCTGTACCCTCATGTATTTTTAATGTGTGTTGTGGAGTGACACCGAAATAAAGTTTATCTATCTATCTATCTACAAATGTATTTTCCAGGAGAGAGGTCATGGTCATACTGAAGTTTGTTTACAGTTTTACATTAGTGATAAGAAGCTACTGTATGTCAGTAAAACCAAGTTGGCTGTTATATGCACCCTGTTGAGCTGTTGTCCTGGACAACACATCTGAGATTATTCTGCCATTAAACTTTGACAAAGATGAATTTCCTGTCATTTCAACTGAATGCTTTTCAAAACAAATTATGACCTTCAATATAACTTTAAATATTGGGTGACATTCCTAATTATGGTCCAGTGAACAAGGGAATCCTGCCAAAATGAAATGGCACTACTAATGCATGCTATAGAGTCATAAATTGATATATTGTTGTCTAATAACTGCCATGCCTTTTATTCAGGATAGAGATTGTTGTACGCTGTAGAGATCCTAAAGCCCCTTAAGGAAAATTTGTGATTGGGGTAAATGAAGTTGAGTTCTTTATCAGTTTTAGAAAACAAGCAGACAATCAGTATAACATCCAGCCAGGCTTTTGGTCAAGAGAGGTAGCCGTGTTACACCCACTTTGGCAACCATTTTTAAATGATGTCAAGATTTTATTGATAACTTTTATGGTTTGTCAAGGCCTTGCCCTCAGCTATGTCTCTGACCTCTTGGCCCTTCATGAGTCAGGGTGCAGCTTCAACACCACAGGCAGGGCTTTTGGCAGTTGCTAAGTCTAGGCTCAAGATGAAAGATGGCCGGATTTCACTATCACGACACCTAGTCTGTGAAATGTCCTGCCAGACAAGCTCAGACTGCTAAATCAGCATCATCCTTTAAAATCACCTCTAACATCCAATCTGAACAAAGAGGCCTTTTCAAATTCTAATTGTTTTAATTGCTTGTTTGGCAGCCACTTTATAACCTGTTAGCAGAAATAGTGGTAATATCATCAGCAGCAATATTTTAAGTATCTGTGAATACTTTTTTCTAATGCTGTTGCTAGAACAAAAAGCCTGTTACACAAAGTACAAAATGTGGTAAAAGCAACAGTGTGAAGTAGAGTAGGTCTACTATAGCCACTCTGACAATTGCAGATATGTCAAGGGAAATAATTGCTGATTAATGCATTAATTCAGTTTTTCTTTGATAATTGTGTCTTAGTATTTCCAGTAAGGTTATTGAAGAGGGACATGAGAGCAGAATAAAGGGAACTGTGAAAATTTAGCATGAGACAAATCAAAATCTGTGAAGCCAGTGTATAAGTGGCTTCCAAAATGTGCTCAGTTGTCTACTTCTAACCACCATACCAGCACATTTCAGGATGTTTTAATCTTTTATACCCTCACACTGCTGCAAACAACAGTATTCTGTAGTTATAATGAAATCCAGGTGAATCTGTTCCAATCAAACTGCCTCTGTGATAAAATCCTTTTTATTTTGGCAACTTGGGAGCTGTAAAAGTGGAAAGGTGCTGGGTTTAACCGGCAAACATTGGTGTAAGGGGACGAAACTACACACAATACACAAAACATTTCTTTCTGTTGGAAGAAAATCTAACTTTACACAGTTCTTTAGTTCAACTTCAAGTTGAAGCAAGTTTGAATCTGATCAAAGACAAATTCACAACAGCAGCATGAACTGAAAACTGAGGGCTTCTCATTTTTCACTGCACAGTTTAGTTGGGCTTCACAATTAATTGAAATATTATCAAAATCACAATATGGCTATGTACAATATCCTGATAGCAGAAGCTGCATTTTATTTTTATGATGAGGATAAATGTGTCACAACATATTATTAAAAATGAAGCATTGCGGTACTACAGAGATGCCAACAACATAAACGACAAATCATACCAAACATAAGACTAAAATCGCAACTCATATCACAATTGCAATATTTGCCAAAGTAATCGCAATATGATTTGTTTTTATGCAGCCCTAAAATCCAAGACAGTCTACTTAGGACACATCACTTAGTGATGCATAGTCGATTTATTAACGTAATGAAAGCATACTTCTTAGTGGGGCAGGGCAATTAATCGAAAATTATTCGAAACTGACATTCAGAACCTCTAACCAACGCAATCTTGCCCATGTCAATAATTTCAGTTGTGTTTTTTTAACATTCTGTGAATACCCTCCCCACTGTGTGTTTGTTCATGTAGTGTCCCCTTGAAAATGTACAACTGCGTGTGTAGTCACGTGATTCCGCCCTGTCCAGTCTGCAAACTGGAAGCAACATGGAGCAGAACTCAAACACCAAGCTAACTGAGCAACTTGAGCAGCTTGTACAAAGAAAAATGCCATGTCCGTCCTTTGGACAAATTTTGGCTTTCGTAAAAATGACACACAACAGAAAGAAATCAAATGTAAACACTGCGAAAAAGCTGTTTCAGTGACCAAAGGTAATACCTCTAATCTGTTTCAGCACTTGGAGTTCAACTACGTTACCGAATATGAACAGTGCACAGCTTAAGAAAAGAAAGACTGACAAGCACCTAGCAACAAGTGCCTCCACAAAGCAGCTCTCGACAACACAAGCATTTACAAAGGCTATAAAATATTCAAAACATTGAAAATACCAAAGATATTCAATAAATAACCATTACCAGTTTATCTGTGTTTGTTTCCTTCAATTATTTTAAAATCACAAGATAAGATATATACTCTTTCATTAAAAAAATATCCCAGCTTCAATAGTTGCACATATTTGTAGTACAAACCTTGTCAGTAAACTATGAGGGCGAAAACAAAATAATCATTCAGTAACCATAATCAAGGCAAAATGTTCAATTAATCGTGATGTTGCTTTGAGGTCATATCACCCAACCCTACTTCTTAGTACTGTATATCATCATGCTTATAGTTCGGCGTGGTTGAAAAAAACATATCTTTATGTTAATAGTGCCACGGCACTGGTTTTAGTTTTCCCCTCGACCTTGGAATCTGTCTCCACCAAGTTGACTGATGGAAACGGAGCGTAACAAGTTGACAATTCTGTCTGATATCAGGCAAGTTTTCCCCTGGACTGAAGAGCTGATGTTTCTGTTAGCCCAAATGCTTTCTAATTCTACAAGCAGGGCAGCTTTAAAATTATACGTTTAAATACAGTGTGTTCTTGTAAATAACCGTATTTATTTTTTGGTATGAAAGTAGAGATCACTGCTGATTTGGCACCATTTCAATAAGGCCTTTGTACAGTATGTACTACATGTTAATACATTTTAGTTACTGAAGGTAGTGCTGCACTTTTTCTCTCAATGGTTGTTTTCCCGTATTTTAAATTTTATTGTGTGAAATAAATAAAACCAACACTTCCAAGGACTCTCTTGGCATTATACATCACTAGATGGAAATGAGGTTAAAATATATCACTTGATATGAACTTGCTAGGTCAAGTACGTGTGTACTTTGCTCTGTAGCACTCTTTTGTTTCTTTGAACTTCACAATTACTCACTGACATGAAATTAAAAAAAATGAACAAATCTACAGCAGATCCCCTGAGCCCTACACTTTGATTCATCATTATTAATAGGGCACTGTCAGACGTGTGTAACCACAGAGCCAGGCTGAATTCAACAGTGATAGTCTCAGTTTGTTCCTACAGTATTTTAAAGACTGTTAATATGACTGTCAGCTTTTGTTTGTGTCATAAATGAATTAATGTGACTTGTGTGATTCCTCTCTTACGAAAATACACACCTTAAAGCTGGGTGATACATTGGTGGAGAGGACAATCTGTACACATTCAAGATAACTAGTAAAGGTTTAATCACAAAAGGATGAAAACTGAGTAGGTGTCAACCCTTGCAGGAGCAGTGTGTAGTGTAGTGGCATTTAGTGGCATCTAGTGGTGACGACTGCAGACTGCAACCAGCTGAAACTTCACTCATGTGGCAAGGATAAACTCCCAGTTAGGATTCCTTCAGTGTTTATTTTTAGGAGGCTTTTACCGGGAGCCAAATTATCTGCAGAGGTCTCTTCCTCTCCAAAACAAAGGGACCAGATTATATGATTAAAACCCCAAAACTTTAAAACCCTAAAAAACACGGCATATAACAAAGAGTTTCTCCGACGCTGTTTGGATTGTTGCAGAAGCCTAAAGCGACCAGCTCTCTGATAACTTAAGATCCAGATGTGCAGGCTGTTTTTACTGGAAGCCAAATCATTTGCAGAGGTCTCTCCCTCTCCAAAATGAACCCACTGTTTAAACTGGTTAAAACACTACATAAAGTAGTTTTACATAAAAAAAAATCAGTGTTTTACCAACACTGCTTGGTTCGTCATGGAGGGGCTGCTAACACCGGTGGCTGATGCGAAAATGTGCATCATCCTATCTAGAGCCAGTGTTTATTTTTTCCAACCCGGGCTACTATAGAAACATAGCGGTGCAACATGGCGATCTCTGTGGACAAGGTTCTACTCCCTGTGTAGATGTAAATGGCTCATTCTAAGGTAACAAAAACACAACAACTATACACAAAAGAAAACATACTTATTATGACATATTCCAATATATCCCCCTGAATCCTACACACTGGACCTTTAACTTGATGCTGCAGTTCTGACAGACCCATAATCAAGCCTGAGAGTGTCTGTCTCAGGCTGTCCAGATAATGGCTGCCTGTCACATGATTCTCCACGGTCGTATTGATATTATTGCTTACTATACCATTTATGTGGTCGTCTGCCAAACCTAACAAGACTTCTCCTTCAAACAGAGTGAAGTGGATTAGATTAATACAGACCCTTCTTTGGAGTAATACTGAAAATGAATACGCACAACCCTCAATACTAATTAAACCAGTTCACACAATAGTTCGAGGAATCTTCTAAACTAAGCCATCTCTACTCTTCTAATCCACTAAAATACATCCATTTTGAGTTTGTCATTAAAGAATTCTTAGTGTCTAATTCTTGTCTTACTTTAATATGTAAATAATAATGTATATTTGACAAAATGTCAAATGTCAGCTTCTGTTATTAACGGCAGCTCTGCCTCTAGCTTATCTCCTGGTTAGGAACAGATAGCAAAACTGAATTTTTCTGCACATTAATATTCCATACTGTATGTTACTGGAGTGCACCAACACTCTCTTTGAAGCATATCATGTAAACAACATGTTCCATTCACCAGAGTCCAAATAAGAACACTTCTGTAAATTCTGTTGCCAGTATGCAGAATACTAATGCATGCAAACCCCTTATGTGGTTACTGTCTTTTGCAATTTTAAATTGTCTTGAGATTGCAACAGCTTTGTTAGTAGCTGGTACTAATTGCTTATTTATTTAGGGCATATGATAGAAATTTTAAAACAAGTGAGTAGAGCAAGTGAGAAAATTGAATGTGAAAATATCTCAACTAAAACATAAAAAGCTAAGTACAGAATATAAACTATATCCATGCATAAAGGCACATTCAAAAATAGTATATAGAGAGATGCAAACAGCATGATTAATCTGACCAAATTGTCATTTAAATAATATTTTAATATAATATTTTTGCTGGCACATGTATTAAGGACCTTAGATTATACGTGTTGATAAAGGAAATACTTTGAAAGTGAATGGTTATAAAAAAAAAATAAGACAGGTAGCTTTCTTTCATCAATTGGGCCATAACATAACCCCATCATATCTGATTGTTTTCACCCCAAGTGACCCCCTCTAAAGAGTCTTATGAAGAAAAACATGGGGAAACTTATTTCATGTAATTTTTTTCTATAATGACTGAAAGGTCATATCTGTCACCAAACAATCATTTACCCTGACAGCGTAATTTAAGCCCTATTGGTTTAACTCAACAGAAACACTTCTTATGTTTATGGCAAACCTGCTGATGTGAGGCACTCAATAAGCTGTGCCATTTTAAAAGCTATCAGCCGAGTTGATTGGAGAGATTTAAACAACTATTTAAGGGCAGCAGCTAATTAGCACTAAATCTAGATCTGATCCATTAACTGAAGCTAATCTTTAAATTACCTGTCCAAAGTGATCCATGTTAGAAAACTGTACAACTACTCGTTCGAACTTAGTCAGCTTTAGATAATGTCACAATTTAAAATCAGCAGGGAATATTTGAAATCTTACCATATAGGCCTTCCAATATGCAATTCATTTAGTCATAGAAAATCCATATGTAATTATGGTAAAAGCAAAGGCTGTGATTACTTTTGTCCAGATTAGTAATGTACTCCACGTCACTCTCTTTTGCACCCCATTTGCATCGGGCAATAAAGTACAAATGCAACAAGGCCAAAAGAGACAATATATGTGCAAGTCACTGGTGAACAGAAATTTTGATTCAGATGCAATCCAACTGCAGTCTGTATGTCAGCTGCTGTTTTCATTCCAGGTGCAAATGGCTCCTGGTGCAAAATCTAATATGAATCTTTCTCGCATTAAATGTGTTTGTGTGAAATCTTATCAAGACACATTCAGCTGTGTGCATCTTGTATCTGCACCATTATTTTATTGGTTTTCTACATTGCTTCCATCAGCTGTGGACAAGAGCAGTTCACTGCAGATCAGACAGGCACAATGCACATGTTGCGATGACCCACCACACGACAACTGTCTATCAGCTCTGCATTGTATTCATAGTCTGCACCGATAGTGTGATCTTAAATGATGCAGTCAGCTGATTGAGCTGTTACAGAGTCCGATGAAGCCTGTTGGAGAGGAAATAACCAAGACGGAGTGAGCTGTCTGTCAGCTTTACCCTCCATCAAAAAGGACATTTGGCGCCTGTTACTGAGTAGCACCTGAGCAAAAGTGAACCTCCCTCGACTCAGAGGTTGTACTGAGCGCCGTCCTCCCCTGTGATTTGCCACAGTGGGGGACACAGGGGGAAGGTAGGGGGTGGACAATCCACAGAACTGGCAATAAATATCCCAGCTGGGGGAAACTCTTAGCAGTGTTTTTTTTCTGCTGTGCAGGAGGAGGAAAGTGGCAATACATCAGCTTCAGAAAGTGGGTCAGAAATACTGTACTGTCTCCAGGTGAAACAGGAAATTACACATTTAACTGGTGTTACTTACATGACTGTACATGTGATATGCCTCAAATGAACTTTGGGATTTTGTGTTATTGTGAAATCCTGGTGCGCGTAAGCATTCTGCTGAGAACAAATGGCAACACTGAGACAACAAGAAATGACCTCACAGTGATCAACCCAACTCCTGAAGACTGTTAACAGACAGGTACATGCTTTATTTAATGAGAATTCAGTGTGGCATAAGCTTGACTGTGGTTTACGGACCATATTATTAATCTTTTTTCCAAGTATGGATTTCCTTTAAACTGTTGAGGAGCCAAGAGGTAAGACTGCAAGACTAGTTACCACAAGCCTTTCCAATATTTTTTACAGAGACTACTCTGTGACAGACATACAATCATGTTCCATTTCCACAAAGCCCACTGAATATTGCAATCAGATATATATTGCTCTTTTAGATGTTCAATTAAACCTTACCACACTGAGAATCCTTGCCATGTCTTCTTTAAATGTAACCTCCATCATAAATGCTGTTAAATTCACATTCAACCTGCCCGAATATGCCCTTCATAATGGTTACGTAAGAGTTGCTGCATTTTTCTCCCATTTGAAAAAAAAATAAAATAAAAAAAAAAGCAGAAAAAAGCAGAAAAACACAAGTTTGGGATGGCCATGAAATGTTCTCTCATGAAGCTGTTTACCTTCAATTTACTCTCTTTAGACAGTGTCTATACTTTAATAAATGGTTGTCCTTTTCACTGCACTGGCGCTGGTCAAAGCATTGCTTTATGCGCTCAGGTGAGTCCTCAGAGAGCAAATAAATCTATTTGTAAGGTCTCGCGAAATAAAACCAGAGGCATGTTTTCCATTATAATGGCAACTGCCAGGATGATCTTTCTTCCTAGCGTCTAGGCTTTACTTTTACAGTTACTCCACAAATGAGCAATTATTAGCATGCAATCGGAAGGCTGACAAAATCCATTAATCAATATTCAAGACTGATACATGTAGTTATAATCATTATCTTCATCGTTATTAATAAAAGTTCTTAACCATAATTATAGTGATGAAAATGCTGGTGAAAAAGGCTTCTCAATGTTGAATGACATTCCAGAGGTGCAGATGCTCAATGTGCATCTTCTGTTAATTAAAAACTTGCCCCCTAATTATTTCTGTAATTAGAAAACACTGCATTTGTGTGTGTGTGTGTGTGTGTGTGTGTGTGTGGTTTCGGTTCAAATAATGTCCAAAAATGAAAATAAATGAATGTATAAGCATATGATGTTAGTAAGGTATGTTAGAAAGCTAAATTTCATTTCAATTTACAACTCAGGAAAGACAACAGCACACTTGCCAAAATTCAAACTGAACAACCACAGCAACCACGTCAGGACAACTACTACATATATATTTTTACGGAATCCCAAAGAAACAGCGGCATCATAACGATGCAGGCAGAGTCCATGAGACACTGGGGTATTGATGTTAGGATGCTACAACAGTATCAGCCAGCAGGAACATGAGCAATAACAGAAAATTAATATCTAATATGAAAGGAAGAGAAATAGTCTGTAAATCATCAAATATTATGCAGTAGTCCCCCCCCCTCAAACGATAGAAGTAATTTGTGGGTGGGCAGCAAGAAAGAAAAAAAAACACTGTAGGTGCTGAATTTCCCAGCTTAGTACATAATGAATCTGAAAATTACAATTTATTAGGCAATAAATCAGATTCTATGGCAATGAAGTCAATACCAACACCACCAAATATCAGGACAAAGCATTAAGTACTGAAGGGCAGCAGTAAAATAAAAAGTATGAGAAGCAGGCTTGTGACCAGAAGGTCTCCAGTTTGAGTTCACAGTATGTCTGGGAAAATCTGGGTTGGGAAAGCAAATGAGAAACACTCTCCTCCCTCTTCTACCGCTGAGGTGTCCTTGAACCAGGAACAACCCCCCAGCTGCTCCAGTGGAGCTGCACAGTGGCCAAATAGAGGAAAAGCATGACTGGGTGAGGCGGGCAGCTCCCTGGTGTGAACATGTGAATCTATACATATGTGAAGCAGGTTGTAACTGAGAAAGAGCAAGCATGTTCAGCAAACCTCTCCTAGAGAAATAAAGGTTAAAAAAATGCCCAGAAAGCTTTGCAGAGAGCAGCGTTCGTTAATGCTTCCCGGGCTCTTGGGGGAGATAAAAGGGCGATCCAAACATTGTTTATTGGGAACTGTGTGCAACATAAATCATGTAGCAAGAAAATGGAGGCAATAACTCACCTTTCGCTTTGCTTTTTGTCCCAGCCACTGATAGCATGAGGGGATAAAGCAAGGAAACAGCAGGTTAGATAGGTAGTGCAGTATGAAGGAGTAACATTGATAGCATGATGATTATTCCAGCCGTAGTGACAGGAGGTCTGAGATTAAATGGTGCGAATGTAAAGATGCAAGTAGTATAGTCAGTATTTATTTACACCATACCATGTCATGACAAATCAAACATTAGAAGTTAACATCAGTACAACATTACAAAAAGACAGGAATTACATGAATACAAACCCCCCCGCCCATAAGTTTAGTAAATCTTAAACATCTGCGAAACAGGTATCCGTAGCTGGTAGTCCACATAATATGATTGTAGTTAATTACACACAACTTAATGCAAAAGACACAACTGATGTAGGTTATCCTGAGTCAACCTCAGAATACCTGAGTTCATGATACATGAAATTATGGACCAGGTTAACTGTAAAAATGCCTCTTTGAGGAATGAGAACAATTCGGATCTTCCAAACAACTGCATGTTCACACAGAAGAACCACAGAAGAACCAAACTGGAGCAAAGGACCTTCCTATTGAGAGGTGTAGGGCTGTACCTGACTCAGAATTACTATGTCAGTCGAATCAGATTTGGCTGTTCACTATGGATTTTCGATTCCATACAGAGTTTGGGTCGGTGGGACATTCAGGGTGACAACAACGTTCACGTGATATAAAGTAAACAAGTCAAGTTAGCACTCTGAGCTAATAAATGCTAACTATGCTACTGATGGACCGGAAATGTGCAACAACATTTTTTTGCTGACACTAGATATCAAACAAAAGCCAGATACTGTATCATATTAAGTTACTGTAAGCTGTAAATTCACCACTTCTAAGCAGAAGGCAGAAGGTAATGTGCTCTTGATGCCTGACCGGGCAAAGCCTCTCTTCCACCAGGCAGCTGCCTCCAGGTCATAATTTCACCCTGGGTCTGGGTCTGCAGCTACCTGTACTGCAGAGCAGCATTAAAGCAAGAAGCATTCACTCTGCAGCTAACCCAGGGGATTAAAATGTCCCCAGAAGTAGGCTGCACACTGACTGGAAAAAATCCATAAATAAAGACATAAATATAAAAGTGAGCTCAACTTGCAGAATCTCTGGAGGGTCTCCAACTGATAATTCAAATCTTTGACTTTCAGGGGGCAGCTGTACTGAGGTGCCAGTATTAACACATTTAACAGGTTAACTTTCACTGGACAAAACCAGTCTGCAGTTTGGTCCCATTTATATTCCACAGTGAAGATGATAAGTGAAATTTTATCATTGTGCGTTAATAAAATAAACTACAAAATACAACTTTACTTTTAAACAAATCCTTTTAATGTCTGCCTCCATATTTGCAAGTTTGTCTCGTCTTTGCTTGTATATGATTACTGTGTTGTGGGTAATAATGTTAAATCTACTTCATTTTTTGATCCAAAATACTTATTATCACCATGTAATGTTTTGGATCATGGGATATTGCAAAAGATCCAAACAATTAAGTGCTATCAAATTGTTTATTTGCAGAAAAAATTGTAAATCTTTCCTCTTACGAGCTAATCTGCGTGTCAGTGCCTGGGAAGATTTCTTCTGAATAACTTTCAACTTTCACCTTATGCGCAAATTACACGCTACTCAGGGTAACATGGCAGATTGGTAAACAATTTTCTTTCATCATCACTCAAGAGTCAGGCGCTTTGTTTGTCTCCAGCAGTTACATAAAGGATGGCACTTTGCTGTCTTTCAGGTAGAGACACTTAGTTAGGTGTAATGAGGACAGAACATTCTTACCAAAGGCTTCAGACTAGAGGAGATTAACAGCAGATTTGCCGGTAAGATTTTGAAAAGGACTCATTGCATAAACTGCAAAATCAGCACTGAATGCTAATCAGAAGTAGAACTGTGTGCCCAACATAGGAGAAAGCACCATACACCACAGAAAAGGCCCAATTCCAGACACATAAGACACCCTCCACCTAAGTCTATTGGGATAGAGATTAAAGCAATGGCTTTCTAACACAACTTGTCTAAAGAGCTGAGGCTAACTGATATTTTTTTTGCTTCTGTTCACAAGAAGAAACAGGTGATCTGATTTTAAGGGAAAAAGACTTTGATACATTTTTGCATTTCTAAGTTGTGAGAGGGCACTGTTGAAAAAAATGGATTTTTAATTTTTTTGTTTTATTTCATCTGATTTTTTATTTTTAGTTTATCTAGTACTAATAAAATAGTTTAAACAGTTTGGCAAATCTGTAATTTGCCAATTTTTTTCATCCAATTTGTAAAGAATACACATTCAGAGGAGAAGTGGCCTATCATTCACTTGGCCTTTTTTTTTGCATTTCTTTTGTTCACCCTGGATGAAGCTTCTGACAGAGCTGCAGGTGAAACATGACTGGAGGTTTCCCTTAAAATGCCTTGACCAAATCTACACTGACTGGGGGGTCAACAATGTGCTGTTTCTTGTGGACGCAGAGGTTGACTGACAAGAGCACTTCTCAGCTTCTCAAGAAATAAGCTCCTCTTGTAGTATTTACCTCTCTTCCACCTCTGGTCTAAAATGCATTGTGTGCTGACACATCCTGTCTATTATGGGAAATGTCTAACAGCTAACAGGCCGCTGTTCCCTTCCAGCTGGTGGTGCCGGTGAAATTGTTCACACTATGCACACCTCATTTGTTTCTGTTGTTGTCAAGAATCATTTTTGGCTTCTTACCATCTTTCTGCTGCTCAAACTTGCATCTGTATTCAACATGCTAATCAATGCTGCATTCACGTGTTTCCCCACTGCTGATATTTGAGAACTGCTAGGCATCCATCGCAACAATAATTACATGTTTGCAGAGAAGGCTATCTGAGAGGAAAGGCTGTGTGCATGTGTTTACATGTTGGTATCTTCAGTATTATGTAAGATGAAGCTCAAAGATTGTCCTGCAATCTGCCTTTTGTAGCCAACCTCCACAAGGCCAGTGTAACACATTACAGATCTTTGCATTTCTTTTACATCCAGGCCAAACGTTCAATAAAAATAGTGATCACATTGCTCATTACAATGCCCATAGCTGGGGGTGGAATGAAGCCTTGTGGAAAAAGGTACTATTTCTGATTCAAAAATAGGTCAGTGTTAATCTGAAGTCCGCAGAAAGGACAAAATGTTTATCTATAAAATAGGTCATTTCTTGGTGATCCTTGAACAAGCTCTTATCTGATGAGGAAACTGGGAAGACTTTACAAGTAACGTATGCCATTCTATTATCTAATGGAAAATTCATTGTTTTTGACACTCATTAATCTTTCTGTATGCTCCCAAGCCTGCGCCTCTTCCTATTTTCTCCTTACGTGGAAGTTATTAATCTCTGACTCCCTCTAAATTTAATAGTGTTGACAAAGTCAGACACCATGATAAGATTCTCCTTGCTGTGAACTGGAAATGTTTGCAAGAACATGGCAAGCATATCAATACATTCTATCTGAAAAGTATAACGCTTTGACATTCCTAAGAGGACTTTCACTGAAAATCAATAGCGGGGCACATAACAACACACTTCTCTGTAAGAATATCAATGTATTTAACCCATTTATCATATGCTTAAATGCATGAGTGCATTTAATAAATCCAACAGTACACAGATATACTGTTGTTGTTCATACGATTACCTGACCCGAGTGATGAGTTACAGCCTTTACTGTACTAAAATGAAAACAAGCTATGGTTATTGTGTCCTTACAAACAATGTAATGAACCTAATCGCCTTTAACATTTTCTGTTAAAGGTTTGTTTACACTGGAGCTGCTCCATTTTAAACAAATGGAGTATTAGTTTTACACCTCTAATTTGTTAGTAACCTTTAATGGCCTCAAATAGCCTATCTCCTACATTTTAATGACTGACTCTTAATTTCCATTTATCTTAAACAAAGCATTTCTCAGGTATTTTGTCTAATCAACAGTAAAAAAACCCAGTGACATTCACTCAGTTATATTACCTAGGACAGGAAACATGTGGAGCACAGTTGCGAATAAACACTCCGGAACATCGTTCATCACGATGCACAGATTTTTGTAAGTAGTGAACAATTAGTAGTAAATGCAAAATAAATCCTCATTACATGATTCATACAAAATGATGTAAACGTCACTGTCACTGCATAATCCCTATAAACAGGTTTCTGCATATGTTTGCAGAATCTGAAGGCGACAGGACAAGACTTTGGTATCGGAAGTATTCTGGTTTCCATTTGTAGTTTGATAGTAGTGGGAGTAGCATTGACCAATCTGAACGGCAGGCAAACAGTCCATGTGAAGAGGCGGAACACATTGGCCAAAATGCAATCTTGGAACCCATCTGCTATCTTCTCACAATAAGTTAGGCTTTAATTATCTTTATTTTACGTGTATTTGTAAAGATATCTGTAAATATCGATTAACCAAAATGACTAGCGCATGGAAGAGGAAGTCTTGACTCGACTATCTGCTGGTGACACCGAATCAGCCTGAAATATTGGTCCTCTCCCCCAGAGACTAAATTGTTGTCAGACAGACTGAAAGCCAATAGAACAGAGATTGGTCACTGTACTGTAGGTTATGACTGCAAAAGTCTAGTATTATGATAGTCTATTTTAGTTGTTTTTCATAGCAGCAATGACCCTGTGCCTACCAATTTTTCATGTTTACCTATAAAATTTAACAGTAAACCAAAACATGTACAGGACTGTAGTTTGATAACATTCTGTTAATTTGCTTTTTGTAAAACAATGCATCATTACTGATTAGTTAAGTTGGGATGAAATTTATATTCCTTCAAACTATGTTTTATTTTCAATACTGCCACTGCCTCATTGAGATTTAAGAAATGTACCTGAAAAATAGCAATGTTGGTTCAGCAAAATAACATGAGAGCTTGCTTTCAAGATAAAATTATTCTGAAACATTACAGAGCACTAACAAGACTGAAACATACATGAGTCAAGGATGGTTTATAGGCTACATATGACACCACACCACACTTCAAATGATCTCACTTAATGCCCAACAAATGAAAACAATGCAAAACATTACACAACCCAATACAAGTAAAACAAAGCACAGGGAACAATATCTTACCTAGCTTTGCCTAATAACTTCAGTGTAGAAAAGGAGAACATGTTGAGACATAGTAGGGAAAAAAAACGTGCAGGCTAAACAGGGATCCTACAGGAGACAGATGAGCGCAATATCTGCCGGAACAAAACAATGAAATGGATAATAGCGTGTCAATGACAATGAGATAAGAAAGCAATAAGAAAACGAGAAACACAACGAGGCAGAAAGATGGGAGTTTGGCCAGTTTGGCCACCAGAGGCATACATTTTGGGGGAGTCAGTCTGCCTGCTTGTTAGCTGTATTTGCATTGTGTGAGGCTCAAAGTGCAACAGAATGAACTCCATTCATTTATCTGTCAGACTTATTTCTGAAGTGGGGACGCAGGGCTGTAACAAAGCAATAGTTGCTGGTCCCTGTGGTGATTAGTTTAACTGACCACTGAGAGGTTTGTCCTCTAACAGTGAGAGCTGGCCTCTGTCCCTCAGCTGGCCATCACAGGGGTCACTGCTCTCCCTCTGCCAGTGTCACACAACAAACTCTCGTGGGACAATGCGGCTGTAAGTAACCCTTTGACAGGGAAGCACTTCATCATATTCAGCTCACACACACACATACTCACAAGTGGAATCACAAGGCACTTTAAATTGCTGCTCTGGGCAGCTGTGTGTGTTGGTGGCCCGTTAAAGCTGTGGCTGGTAACTTTTATAAAAAAATAACTTAAAAAACAAAACAAAACTGTGACTATATTCACACTAAGAGTGTGCCAAATCATCTCGTTCACGATAATACCGGTAAAAAAATGTTATATCATATGAAAAACTCATATTGTGATATTCATATTGATGTCATACTGTTATCCATGGCACCCCTAAGTCACACAGCACTAAATAAGATAGATGTTATGTTAAAAAAAACAAATATATCCCTCTGCCTCCTCTATTGCGTTGAAGTGCCTCTAATGGCCCTGCAGAATATAAACAACCAATCAGAGCAGAGGAGTCTCTAACCCAGCTCTCAATCATGTCAATCACTGCTTGTGAACTGCGGCTAAACTGTCAAACTTGGCAGCACTGATCAAACATGAATCAAGGTTCTGTTACTGCAATGCCTGTTTTTCACTTTAAGTGTTTTCAGAACCATATTTTAGTGTACTGTTTAGCTGCAAAATTAGGCAGGTGGTCTAGCTGGTGCTGCTGTCAGGGGGCAGTTCTTGGTGCGTTGGTAAACTATTTCCAACATAGCTGTTGGGTCACAGACTTTCTTATTTTACATTAAAACAGTATGCTAAAATATATTCCTGAAAACTTTCTTTAAGAATATAGTGACAGCTTCAGCAAATATGACACCAAGTTAAAAAAGGTTCATAAAAGGTATCACTTGTGGCTATAAACAGCAGCAGGTAACTGCGATTTTGGGCTTCAAAAAGCAAAACTCTTTTGAGATAACATCAGTAAACTGTTCTCTCTCTAGATAGAGCAACTATTTTTTAGCTGCATAACAACTATTCTTTATTATCAATTAATCTGTTTTTTTATCGTTTATAAAATATCACAATTTCTAAACATTTCAAAATGCTTGTTTTGATTTACACAATCAATGGCTTATCAAATGAGTTGTTAATTAACTTTCTGTTAATTTACTAATCAATTAACTTATCATTCCAGCATTAGTTTGGTGCTTTGCATCTTTTACATCCATTACCCAGATTCTCACAATAGCTCACAATAGAAAATTATTTGAGCAAATATGTAGAAGCTGCACTGTCTCACTTAGAAAAATTTAAGTGCTGAAGATCAAGTTCATGATGCAGACTAACAGGTGAGTAACAGTATTTATTTATTTTTATATTTTTATAGATGATCCTAAGATTTAACCTAGTGCAGCTGGTGATTAAAAAAATGATTGTGTGTGTGTGTGTGTGTGTGTGAGTGTGAGTGTGAGTGTGAGTGTGAGTGTGAGTGAGTGAGTGAGTGAGTGAGTGAGTGAGTGAGAGAGAGAGAGAGAGAGAGAGAGAGAGAGAGAGAATTTGCTGAATACCTTTCAGCCAATCACAATAGATAAACACAAAGCTGTGAGTGATCACAGAAGTAGAGCCTTTGGATGTGCTATCTATTGAACATGAGGTGACACAGCTGGTAAAGTTCAACAGCTGTAATATCCTCTCACCTGTGTCCAGAGGTCTTTGAATAATTTAGTGTTTTAGTGGATTATTGATGAGGTTGAGGTGTAAGAAACGGTCAGTGCCTCCAGCTTTTTACAGCGATAATACTGAATGAATAACCCGATTAAAAGAGCCTACTCCTCCACAAACAGCAGTGACTCCCTTCAGAGCAACACAAGCACATTCTCCTTTCTCCTGGCAGCATCTGCTACTGCAGAAGCTTGCATCTCTGCGGCTGGTCCAATGAAACACCACAATTTAAACACACTTCTAGAGCACTGCAAAGGTAGCATTACAGGCACACATATTGTACCTCCTGACAACTCCCCAAACCAATTCCTTCTTCAATTTTCTCATCTTGTCTCTACTGTGTTTCCATCTGAGCACTTCATGTAACGAAAGCCTGCTTTCTCAGTTAGAGAAACACAAACATGGGAAGGCGAGCCAAATAATTGAGAAAACCTGTTTTCACACTGCTGTCTCATGTTGTTGCCACTGTGTAATAAATAAGGCCTACTCATCTTTTCATGTCATACTGGTACTTGTAAAAATAAATGCAACATACAATCCTTGTTCACTTAAAGCAACACTTACCTTTCTGGAAATTTTACACTTTTCTTTGTTTAGGTTAAAATGCTATTAATAAGCTGATGGCGCACTAAAATGTAAGTGAATTCCACCAGAGATGAAACTCATCATTATACCATTCTCGTATGGTTCTAAGAAAACTCAGACCAATCATTGCATTCAGACCGAATGCAATGATTGGTCAGAGTTTTCTCCCGTCCTGTCTGTCTTCCCCACGTGGAGGCCTCCGACTGACGTAACCACGCGCGCAGCATCTGCTGCGTCCTTGTGTTCACTGAGACATGGGTGAATGGTATCAGACTCCAGTGTTGAGCTAACAGGGCTAACACTACATAGAGCATACGGGGAGGCTGCATCATCTGGTAAGCTCCGGCAATATACACAAACAATTCATGGTGCTGTGATGTGAAGAGGATCTCCCAGTTCTGCTCTCAGGATGTGGATTTTTGACTGTGAAATGTCGACCCTTTTCATCCTACTATTGCACTACATGTTCTTTCCTATATGTTGCACAAATTGTTTTTAAATGTTTTGTTTCTTTTTGCTTGGGGTATGCGAAATGTTGCATGCCAGTTGCTAATGGCTAACATTAGCCTACTGTAGCATAGCCTCTGAAACATTACCGTTATCTTCCTTGTACGTTTCCACTTACTAGTAACGTTAACGCTACTATCTAACGTTAACTGTAACCTTATTCTAAAACTCATTAGTCATCACTGACTGAGTTTTAAAACTCTGGGGTTGTGTTTGTAACGTTACACTCGCTGTCCTATTCCGTGTATCTAACGTTACTTTGCCAACGCCTACATCTATCATAGACGTAATGAGGATGTAATGGAGGAGGGGAGAGTAGGCCGTTGGAGGGAGGTGGAGTTGCAGGAGGAGAGGGATGGGACTTTGGAGGGAGGCTGGAGTTGTGGATGTTCAAATTTTTGTGCTGTGTTGAAATGCAAGAAAGGTAAGAGTTGCTTTAATGGAGGATGTGAGTAACATCTGAAATGCAATGTGTGTCACATATATTTGAGGTACACAGTATTCTCAGAAGTGTTTGGTTGATACTTTAAGGTGTATGCTTGTAATATTGAACTTGAATATTTTGTCTGTTCATTCGACTTCGGCTGTTCAGTCCATGTTACATGGACCTATAGTTATACAACAATCTGACGAAGCTTAGGTTAATAACAACCAAGAGGCTCATTTTAACCAATCTGACAATCCACCACTTGAAATACAAAGGAATGAAGGGATTTCCAAAGAGGTTACAATAACGCTTACAGAAAAAAAAGGTTTGTGAAAACTTATAAGATATTCTTAAATATTTGTTTTCTAACCTGTATTGCAAGAGATATTTGTACTGTATGTCACTGGTCTACTGAAGGAGCATTTAAACTAAAATAGACCGATTTATACAAGACAGCTATCAAAGGTCTATCTTTTTTTTCCTGAATTCACGAGCATAGTTTTGAAGTAGTAGCTTGTATGCTACCATTAATCACACTGACAAGAACAGGAGTATAGCTTTCAGACTGGAGACAGACTGATGCCGAGATGACGTAGTGGACTGTGATGCTTATTACTTTGCTTTTCTTATTGTTTTATTCTACACCACTCTGTCCAAAGCAGCCTTGAACTTTGCCATGGCACTTGAAAGGTTGTGCCTGAAGCAAAAACAAAGATTTGATTAAAGATTTACCATTTCAATAGCCCATTCGACACAAAATTGCCTCTTTTGACAGAGGTTGTAATAAGATGTTTTCAATACAGCAATATGAAAGATTCAGTTTTGCAATTTAATACGAAAAGACACAAGCTAACTTCTGTCTGGTAGTTGCACTGCCTGAACCCTCCAAACAAATCAGGTGTGAAGCAGAAATCTTTTAATAGTGTGTCCAGGTATGCTAGACAATAAAACCCCTGTTTCTATGGAAGTCATGATAAGAGAAACACACCACAACAAAGACAACCACAGTGCCTGCAGTTCCTCTATCACTCAGCATTACCTGCAAGATGGTTTGTGGTGTGCACGCCACGGGGTGTATGACACCATGCCATGAAGATACGCTTCAGTCCAGCTGAGCTGTATTTGATATAAACTGAGATGTTTCAAAGTGATTTTGGAGTGTCCATCTCTACTCCCCGCTCTACTAGAAATCAAATTTCCTTGTGTTACAGAAAATTGCTTGACATTATGTGGCTGCACCAGGAGCCCTGTGCATGCAGATGAGGGTCCTCGCTTAAGGCAATCCAGGACTCAAACCTCCTAAGTCTTTATCTGCCAACCCCGAGGATAATGGCACACACACTACTCCTCTCCCCTGGTTTCAGTCTAGCCTGATGGTGACACTGTCAGACTTCATATAGCACACAAGGGAAATGCATAGTTTTAAACCCCAATTTTACAATCAATGTGGAACAATAATGTTGAGAACAAGGTTTAACTGAGAAATACCTACACATTTTGCTGACATTTTCATGATTTATTTACACTAATCACCTGATTTGTACCTTGACTAAAGCACTGCAGAGTTGGGATGCAAGTATTGTGTAAGTTCATGTCGTCTGAATTGAACCCCAAGATGGCATTATGCAGGGTGTTTTACAGTATTTGTTGGAAGTATAAGACTTAAATGGTGCGGAAACTACATAAGCATATTTAGGCAAAACGTGTTTGGTGTCAGGAATTAGTTCCACAGGAGACATTTATGTTCACAATTTAAGCTAACATTTAGGAAAGCAATCTTAAGAGAGATATGATGAACAGCAGGAGGAAGAGACACATAGAAAAAAACTATACTTTGCATATTCTTATCACTTTGCACTGTACAGAGGAATGAAAGTCTAACACAAAAGTGTTTACAATTGTCTTGATGTGAGTGGAAGTCAGTTTTGGATATATTTGCAGGTGTTTACATGAAGTTTAAACCCTGCATGACGCCCAGCAGTTAGTATGGGCCCAGCTCCAGGTTTTTGAGATATTTTTCCCTGTAATGTGCTGTCAATGAAAATGTTTAAAGGTAAAACAGACTCTCTGCCCTTGTTTTCAGTCAAGAGGATTTCAAGCTGTGAAAAGCTGATAATGCTGTTCACTTGGAGCAAATACAACTCACATCTACTGAATAAAGTGTTTCTAGCCAAGTAAAAAATGAATTTCAATGCTATTTATGGAAATCATGTAGGATGAAGTTAAATGCATAATTGAATGAACTGTTGGGTCAAGTGTCTTCACTTTGATTCGCCACTGGTCTGTCATGTCAGGTCTGCGTTCATGTCTCCTGCCTTGGGGGTAGATAGAAATGGAGGATGAAGAGGAGGTGGCATTCTCAAGGTCAATACTGTACATGCTGGAAAAGTGGGAGAAAGCAGGCTGTCATTGGTGACAAACCCTTCAACCAAATGGAATTCATACAAATGTTCTGTGGCAAAGCTGTGGATCATGCTATGTCATAACATTACCACATGTGAGGTGCACTTGTACACACACTCACTTCATCATTCTCCTGGCATATCAGTCCCTTATCTTTCAAAACACACTCACAGTTGTGTTCCATGTCCCAGTGATGGAATTCTAAAGAAGGTCAACCGCTGGAGAGTACTTTCGGCCGCAAAGATAATCCACTTTGATGAATCTGTTCACATTCTCAAAGTGTCATCCTTAAAGCCTTCTGGAGGCATCGACTTCCACCTTGATATGAAATAGATGCTTCATAAATCACCTCAGCTCACAAACACTGTTGTGCTTTATGACACATCAGCCTGAATTGAAAACTTGTTGAGAATGACAATATGATGTTTTTGAGATGTTACAGTGATGGGCACTTAATACTCTCAGTAGTTCAAGAACAAAATTCAAACTAACATTGCAGTGAAAATAGTGACGTTGTTTTTTGGCACTGTCAATGCAATCTGGAATGAAAAAACAGGCAAGAATATCAAACATTGGCATTTTGACAGCCCTCTGATAATTTTCTTGATGATATTCTCCTTTCAATGTTTTTCTTTTAGGCTTTTTCAGTACAATTTTCTGTCATGAAGAGGAGGAGTTTGAGATTGGGGGCAGGAAAAGTGATTCCCATATTCTCTATCAAAATGAAATGAGGGGGGAACACCAGTGTGGTTATTCTTCTCTGATGCCTCAATGAATTTTTTATTTGAGGAAAAGCTCATAATCACCACCCCCATGTCCTGCCTTCTATAGAACAGCATGGGTGAGCTTACATACAAACAACATGGCAAAGAGGAACGTTGTATCAACTGTGGTTTTCATGTAGTTGTGCCCCATAAAAGACGACAAACTACAGCTTAGAGTTTTGTGGAGAAGTAGCTAAACCCTAAACCAGCCAATGGAATTTCACTCATGCTTCTTCCCAAGGAAAAGAACTTTCAAAAACCATCACTGCTGAGTTCTTGCAGGAATGAATTTTGACTGCAGGGCACATTGTCACTGAGGCTCCACATACTCAGGGTCACAGTGCTCTTGTTAAAATACAAAATTAGCTTTGCCGTACTGCTCCTGGCTGATGTAGATGCAAACTACTGCTTTCAAGTCACTGATGTTGGGGTGCCTGTGGCAAGGGGAGTGATTCTGGTACAGTCTGTGAATCTGCCTTTAGACAAGGACTCCAGCAGGGCTACCTGGGAATTTTACCACCCACCCTTGTTCTTGGAGCTTGAGAGCCAGAGCCCATACATCAGTGATGGGCCTTCCTCTTGTGGGTTAACCAGCTGAGGCCCTGCTCAAAACACCTGCTTTCAAGACCCCACTGCATTTTAAAATGCTGGCTATGGGATTTTGGCACCTTAATGGTGCTTCTCAAAAGTGCTTGCCCCTCCCCCATCCCCAAGTTGCATTTCTGTATGAAGACCACATGTCCATAAGTAGGACGACAGCCTGAGAGCCTCCTGGAAAGGAGTTAAGCAAGGCAGGTGGTAACCTGTCCAGTGCATGTGCCAACAGTTCCATCGGGCAGATGCTCGAGGCGAGAGGGAAGCTGACCAGGAGTAGTCTCTCAGCAAAGTGGAATAAAATCCCCCACAGGTGCTGCAGTAACTTTCTACACAACGGTCTTTTGGACTAGACACCACTGTAACAAAGCAATTCCAAATTCTTAATATTATTACATTTTCTCTGTGTTTTATTTTATTGGAATAGGTATAAAACTCAAGCAGAGGAAAAATATTTATCAGGCAACATTAATCTCTTATCTCTTTCACATCCCTAATCTCTACTCTGAGCTCTCTGCTCTCCAGGTCCTAAAGAACGAGTGTGCACAAAGCCAGGAACCAAAAAAGTTGTTGTGAGATAACAGATCACAACAATTTCTTATCCACAATACCTTTGAGGTAATACACAATCATTACCTATCCTGAGTCGTTTAACTGAAAACAAATCTGTTCTGTGAAAGTCAGACTTCAGAACTTCTAATATTTAAAATATGAAACCACATTTGCTAACACTCATGTCCTATTACTGCAACTCGTTAACTCGGCTCTACTGCATGTCACTAACTCGGTTTCTTCTCCGGAGCCTTTGTGCTCCACTGTCTTGCAGGTTAACTCATATGCTGTGCCTGTGCCTGGATCATGTGCCTGGATGGCATGACGTGTGTGGTTGTGCTGCTGCCATGGTCCTGCCTGGTGCCTCCTACTGCTGCTGTTATCATTAGTCATACTTCTATTGTTATTAAACACATATGATTATTGTAACATACATACTATCATATTAATATATACCTACAACATATTGTACCACAATAGCCGTAATTATCATTGTAATATTATTACTAAAATTAATGTTGTTGTAAGCTATTATCATTACCGTCTGTCCTGCATCTCTCTCTCTCTCTCTCTCTCTCTCTCTCTCTCTCTATGTATCATTTTGTCATATGGATTACTGTTAATTTATCATGTTGATCTGAAAAAAAAACTGATTGATTGATTGATTGATTGAATTATAGAAACTTTCAGGCCCCCAACCACATATGAGAAAATAATCTATTTTGTTAAACTGCATGAGCTTAATCATAAAGATGTGTGGCCAAATATAGATCTGCTGACAACCTATGACTGTGAGATATTTTATCTCCTTACTTTATTTGATAGTAGAGGACTTTACTTAGCATGATTGTTAGTGAGGTCATTGAAAGCAAGGAGTCTTTTAAAACTATCCTCTCAGTCACAATGGCAGCAAAATGCTGCAGCTGTAATCTCTATAAACAGATATCTGCATACATATGCAGAATCCGTAGGCAACAGGCCAAGAGTTTGGTATCGGAAGCATTCTGGTTTGCCTTCGAGTCCAAGTAGTATTGACCATTCATATTTAAGCGGGCTTTGGTTGCATGAAGGTAAGCAGTCCGTGTGGACTGCAAAAGAGGTGGAATGCAGACTCAGAACCTATCTGCTATCATCTGACTACTATTTAGCTTTATTTAGCTTTCCTCGTTAATTCTAATTTATCTGCATTCATATACAGATATCTGAGAATTTAAGTGAACTCTAAGAATAAAACACAGGAATTCTAAAGGGAATTGTACAAACTTCAGTCACTGTAAAGAAAAAACAGTTTAAGATTTGGCGTCAGGCCTTTGGCAAACAGTTTATCTCCATAATTTTCCTCATCTTGTGCCTGTTTGGAGTCCCTTTACACAGCCTTCAAAAGCTGCTGCTGGAGGAAATTAAGCGGCTGGTTGGATCCATTGGTACCTGCTCACATAAGCTGCAGCTGAACCAGTGACTGGCCAAATAGCTGTGGCAGTAGAAACAGAAACAGGTCCATGATGGTGAAGGATGTCTGTCCTCTAAGCAACACATCCGGAAGAAAGTCAATTCAAGTATATTGTATTTTACATTGCCCCGTATCACAGAAATGTCTCATATCTCTATGACACATTTTTTCAAACAATAATAAATCACTTTAAAAAGTTACATTTTACTACATAGCATACTGCATCATAGCTGGTTACAGAGCTATCTACATTCACTCAGCTTGCAATTGCTAGATAACACCTACTGTACAGCTGGGGAAACTGATAGGCCTATACAACTGGTGGTTAAAGTTCCTCTAACTGGTATACAAATCTTTCCCACATTCCTGTTAGCAGCACTAAGAAAAAGTGCTAGTTAGTAATGCTTCATACATAGGCTAACTTCATGCATCTGTAAAATTTGCATGTACACTCACCTGACAAGCCCATGTCTGCCATTGAATGTTTGACATGCAAAAATATTTAGCTCTTCCTCCAGAAAAAAAGTCAAAATGTACATGGACTCAGAGTGGATGGCAGGTCTGCTATATTGACGCCACTCCTCATTATGGAAATTACAGTATCTCACATAAGTGAGGACACCCCTCCCATTTTTGCAAATATTTCATTATATCTTGTCGTGGGACAACACTATAGAAATTACACTTTGATATAACTTAAAGTAGTCAGTGTACAGCTTGTATAGTAGTATAGATTTACCTTCCTCTGAAAATTACTCAAAACACAGCCATCAACATCTAAACAGCTGGCAACATAAGTGAGTACACCCCACAGTGAACATGTCCAAATTGTGCCTAAAGTGTCAATATTTTGTGTGCCAACCA
>NC_065507.1:30674536-30788786 GCF_006386435.1 Epinephelus moara
GCCAGCTGTTTAGATGTTGATGGCTGTGTTTTGAGTAATTTTCAGAGGAAGGTAAATCTATACTACTATACAAGCTGTACACTGACTACTTTAAGTTATATCAAAGTGTCATTTCTATAGTGTTGTCCCATGACAAGATATAATGAAATATTTGCAAAAATGGGAGGGGTGTACTCACTTATGTGAGATACTGTATATGCAGATCAAACCAGGACCCAAGAAAGTGCACAGGGCTTTGAAGTCAATTTTCATAGTGGCCAAAACAGTGTAATTACACTGTCACATAATGCTATTTTGCCCAAAAAGACGTTCTCTCCTAAACTTACATGGTGAAAGAGACGTCTGTAAATCAGCAGATACATTTTTTTGCATCCCAACCCCTGCAAAATGACTTGTTTTACTATCAGGATTTCAGTCATTTGGTCAGATAACATTTGGAAAGTCTAGAAGAGCAGCAAGATTTAATCATTTTATCCCCATTCAAATTAATAGAGCGCTAAACTGGAAGTAGGTGGCCCAACCAGCTGAGGTGTCCAGTGCACCTGCTTTATGAGCCACACAGTGCGGAAGCAGTGCTGATCATCTGGGTTATTTTATACATGGCAGGTGAAGATTTTTGGCTTCATGCACCACTGAACAACTTTCATGGGAACAAACAGGGTCGTGCCTCCAGTTCTGTATCCAGGTCTCTTTATACATCCACGGATCTAACCCCCTTTCCTATCAGTGCCAGGACTTACTTAAAGTGAAACTGTCAGGAAAAAAAAAAAAAAAAACCCACTTACAGGAGATTGTCATTGAAAAACATCAGAAGCCTTTCATTAAAAAAAACAACTGACAACCCCCCCCAAAAAAAGAAAAGATATTTAATTGCATGCTTAAAAACTCGGCGAGCATTCCAAGTTCATATTTTCTAAAGCCATGTCTTAGCTTTTAATACAACTTTTTTGCCATACATGTATTTCATTGTTTCCTTTTCAGTTTCAATGCATGTTTTGATTGCAATGCCAGCCTCTTGTTGTTTAATGCCATTTAATTTACAATGCCAAATATTAGTAACTGTACAGGACTTTTTATTCCACTTATATTGACAATGATTTGGTGTTAAGAAATGGCCATACGTAGATGCTACTCTGTTAATTTCAATAGTGGAGTCCTCAGCATTTGTGTGTTGATACCTGTTCCAATGTAGTGTGTGATCTGCATACACTTACATAAAAGAAAATCTGAGACAGTAGCAGAACGATTGAGGATACTTTCTAATACCTAAAGGAAATCCACAGGTGGACTTCCGATTCAAAGTGGCCACTGGTAGCAGACATTTCATTTTCAATCTTTCAAACTCATTTAAAAACCATGTATCTTCTTGTTGCAAAGATGGTGCTACTCAGTGCCATCACAACAAATTAACCTGGTGAAACTAATAGCTTCATTCATGTCAGTGCTTTACAGCATTAGGCTAAGTAATGCAATTAACAGCTACTGTGGCCCCAGTCTAAAATCCATTAGTCATGCTTATGGTGCGACCATCTATTTTGATATTATTATACAGTTTAATTGAATATTACTGCACAATATTTTCATAAGATATTGCAAATGGTATATATATGGTGAATAACAAGTTCCTCAATGCAGTGTGTACAGATGACTTCCCCTGGACTAGTGAAGGTAATGTATGGGCCAGAGAGTTTGAGTTACACAGTCAAGGAGAGATGTAAAATTTTGAGACATTTTACACATCACTAAAGAACACTTAAAACTGAATATTTAAAAGAATCCAACTGTTCAGTGTATATAAAGTACTGTTGTGTGATTTTAAAAGGGGAACACCATAGCTCTATTCACACAAGACTATACCTGGGAGCCTTGAGTAATTTGTAATAATTGCAGAAGTCACCTGTGATCGTAATTCCATACGAATCAGCCAAGTCCGTAATTTATTTCAGGTAAAAATTCCTCCGCAAATACCTGTCATATTTCCACAAACACAGAAATAATGTGATAATATTAGTTACGTGCAAATCTGCATCTTGGTGATCTGAGGTCATATTTGGGTTTCTTGTTTTCCCCTTGTTTTTAACAGCATTTTGGGTGCTAATTTAGGAGGCTCATCTCACTCCTGAATTGGCACAGAGAAAGAAAACGTAAGCAAAAACAGCAAGCTCAAATCCATCAGAAAAGCATCATACTGACTGTGTCAATCTTACTAAGAACAATGTCCAGTTAATCAAAATAAGGACACTTAATGGCGTCTGATCTGGTCTTCTTATTGTTTTGGAGTCATGGTACTTCCTTCGCAGGTACAGAAGTCCAACCTTGACATTATATCCAGAGGATTATGTCTCTGAATTCGAGTAAAGTACAGACTTTCTTGATCCCGTGCGATGGGCTGCATGAAAAGCAGATGTGGAGGAGTAATTACCAAATCATATGAGTTCCCCTGGTAATACTGGTTCGAAAGATTAGAAAAGGGCATAGGCTGTAGCTACAGCTGCTTTATCTTACCCTGTTTTTGTGGCAGTGTTTGGACACAATTTGCCTGATACTTTGTTTACAGCCTGAAGTGTAATTTTGAGTTCACGTCTGAATATTTCCTGCTGAGTGCTGTTTGGGATATGTAATCATTCACTGATAAAAGTGAATCAGCATGACCAAGAGGAGCTTTTATTTTTTTGGCTCATGGCAGGACTCAGTCACTGCTCAGTGCCAGCTGGTCTCTCTGTGCACTGAAAAAACATTAATATGATTTGGGCATTCAGCAGCCTTCTCTTGTCTTTAATGGGAGTGTAAAATCAATTTTAGCCAGTTAGTGACAAATTCTTTCATTAATGTGGTCAGAGGTGGATTTTTTCCTTTTCTTTTCTTTTGGTTTCCTGTCTTTCTTTTTTCTTTATCATTATTACCATTCTTGCCCTCTTTACTATGACTACAAATGAGCAGGTTGCAAAGGATTAATTATTATTTATTATTTGGAAATGAGAAAAAGCAATTAAATCATGAAATACAAACTAATATTCTATACAATAATGATGTGATTTAGGGAATACAACTGACAATATTTGAAGCAGTTGTAGAGCTAAGCTAACCAAAAGCAGTTTGTGTAAGAAATAGAAGCCTTTACTTTTGCATTTTTATTTTCCTCGAAGTGTCACTGTCAATGCGACTGTTCCTTCAGGAGACTGACTGAGAAATCTGCTTCATTCAGAACTGGCAGTTATTGTCGTGACACTAGCTGGCACATCATCCAGCAGTATGATCAATACTTGAGTGGGATGATGACATAATGTCACTGTTTTGAAAACATACTGAGTAAATGCCCCCCCCCTCTTTTCAGAGTTATCAAGTAACCACCACACTGATACAGGCCAGTCAAGTCAAGAGCAGTCCAGACCCCAGTGAAGTCAACTCAGGGATTAGAGGAGAGGTGAGAGGTGGAAGCAATGACCACCGCGACCAGAGACACGCCCTGCTGTGGATGAGACGAATTGTCTGCTGGAAATGAGCCAGAAGATGCACTGAGTGCAGTCTCCTGACTGTTTCTGAGGCAGGGTATGTGGGAATTCACTTTCCTTTGACACCAGGCGCACCACGGGTTCTGGCAGCACAGCAACCACTTGGCCGAGAGTGGGAAATCCAAGGAAACTGCTCGCCTCCCAAACATCCCTGTTGACAGGGTAATTCCCAGTAGCTCAGTTCCCAGTGCCACAATTTATACTTAATCCCTAAAAGACCCTCTCTTTCCCTTCTAAAACAATGCATAATATCTAAACAGAGCCACAAAAGAGAGAAAACACAAGCCTCATGTTCAGCTTTAGCAGCCCTATTATGTTTATTGCTGGATTTAGTGCAATAAACGACACGGTTTGAGAGAGACAGAGATAGGCAGAGGCAGAGTGAGAGAGAAGTGCATGGCACAAAAAAACAAGATAGCTCAAGGAAGAGATTGTTTGGGTTCAACCAAGGCAGTACTTATCCACATTCATCCCTATGGACACGGTGGATTATTCATGACACTTCCACAGTGTAATTGTCAAAGTAGATTTTCAAAGTGACAAAAGCAGAACACAGAGCATGTACATGCACTCAAAGATGTATTCAATATGAAGTGCAAAATCTTCTACCATGACCTACACACTTCACTCTGTGCCCTGTCAGGTAGTAGTTTTCTTTTTTGTTTGTGTGTTTGTTTGTTTTGTTTTTCATGTGTTTAGGGAACAAGTTTGATTGGAAACAATTATTGCAGTATTCTGTTTCAGATATGTTTTTAAAAAGCACACACACATACTCATTTACATTACCAAGCGGGGACGCCCTCCCACTCTCTGCTCCAACACTGACTGACAGCTGACTCCACTCATTCACACTCACCACTGCCCCAGGGCCGCTACAATATGCTATCTACAGAGATAACACTGGCGATCTGAACCGGTCAGTGGCGAAAAAAAGCACTTTTATATGGGACGCATTTGCCGCCATTACCGTTTTAGCTCGTTTCGCAGCTCAATACTGAACCAATTTTAGAACGAGTGGTACCTATGAATCATATGCACACATAAACATGGGGAAATAGAGCCCAGGTTGAAAAATACCCAAGTTGTCCTTTAACAGAGAAGGCGCCTTTCCATCAATCTCTTTATATGCATATTTTCAATTTGTGCATAAAAAAGCCTGAGTGGACACATCAAAAATTAGGAAAAAAAAAAAAAGATATTGCAAAAAAAAGTTTTTACACAGGTGGTAAATTTGGTGTATTGATAAAAGGTATACGTGAGTAAGTTTAATGCAAATGAATGATGCCGTACAGAATTAGCACCACCTACTGCTTATCTCGCTGATCCAAATCCCAGTGTTTGCAAAGTTGATGAAAAAACACACACATTTGCATTTATTTTTTGATTTTCTGAAAATATGGTTAAAATGTGTGCATTTATTTTTTGATTTTCTGAAAATATGGTTAAAATGTGTGTAACATATTGATGGAAACCCAAGTGGAGACACAGAGAAACTGAGAAAAAAGAGATTTTTCAGTTGAAATTTTATTATTAAAAAATGTAATATAAATGTTTATGCAAAACATACATGAGATAATTGTAATCTTTCAAAACTGTGAGCACCATAACTAAAATTCCATTATTCTGCATTGTACTGGGGCAGCTGTAATTTGGGTGAACTGATCCTCTAAGAAGACAAATGGGTTTGAGAAAAAGGACTACCTGTTTTGTTTACTGTTTTTAAGGACTTCTCATCTCTGGCTTCACTGCATTTCACTGCCTATGAGGCATCTTCCTCTGAGCACTGCCACATATTCTAATTAGTGAATACACAGACTGAGTGGGCTCTTTAAAAATAGCTTCCCTGTAGATTAGCATGGAGAAGTACAGAACAAGTACAGTAAAGGTAGAAGAAAATGATATGCTCTTTGTGAGAGGAAAAAAAAAAGGTATTCAAGGTATTTTTCATGAGAAGAAAAACTGTCAATGCAAATATAATTCAACCAGAAGACACAAGATGGTCCATTAAAATATATGCTTTAACAGGTGACTTAAAATGGCTTCAAGGTACTAGAAACCCTGCGATCACACTTCGGAGGAGCAGACATTTTCTCATCTGTGACAAAACTTGAATGTGCCGCAATTTAATGGATCAGAGTTCTGTGCATGGCAACAGATGGGGGTCTAGCTGGCATACTCCTCATTATTGAGCCTCCAAGCCCTCCTCTCTTGCGTTGCCACCTGTCCAGCAGGTCTAATGTTATTCTCGCACCTGGGCAGGCCATCACAAGCTATCATCAAAGTTGTGCTCTGAGGGCATCCAGTCTTTCTGCAACATGTCACAGCAAATAGAAAGAGAAATGACACATTTTCACCTTGAGACTGCACCATCCACAGATTACAGTTACTGAATGGCCTTTGAGAGAAGTTGTAAAACCTCTTGCACGAGGATATGGTTTTGTATGACCCATGACCGAAGAAAGTAACAAACTGAAATTTCCTTTGGCTAACCGCAAAGGCACATCCGCATTTATGTTGCTGATTAACAGAATATGTACTTATTCAAAACACGTTCTCACACACTAACCTAAACTTCCTCTTATCTCCCACCAGGAGCAAAACTGTTCCAATCATGGGAAGGAGCAGCTGACAATGATTCAAATGGGCTAGAACAATGCTCTCAGAGGCAGCTGAGAGATCCATATGTATGAAGATAACTGTGGCATCAAACAGCTGAGTCCACTTGTTTACTTCTCTCCAAACAGGAAACTCATAAGGAGCTAGCCATATCTGCCATGCCTTCATGATTATTCCTGTATTCTGCGTAATGAACAGTCTTGGAAATAAGTCGCCAGCTAAGCATCTCTTTCTCTTTGAAACATGTTTTAGTTATTTTTTGCCCTTGAAGTTGCATCCTTCTAATGCACTGCTTCTGTATGGTAGTGTTATGGCATTACTGTAGTGAAGCTACATTCAACATGGTCTTGCTTTTCATAATATGTCACCCCATGATAAGAAGAGATTTACTGAGCCCTTATGAAGTGGATGTCAGTATTCTACTTATTAGACTTTTTGGAGCCTGCACAAGTGGCAGTCAACTCTATTCATCCATCATATGTAATCTGCTGTTTTTGCCTAGATCGCCACAGATATCTTCAGCAAAGAACAAACACCTCATCTGTCATCAGGGCTGTGTTGCACCATTTCAGTCTGTCCACCTCAGATGATGCCAAGCGTATGAGGGGAGACATAAGTTGTTAGGATGATAGCTTTGCAAACATCTTTCGCAATGTGTTGAACCGTCAATCCTTGCCTATGGACACGGGGTATGTGTTTCTTCATTGCTTTCATTAACAGAGCTCTAAAGCTACTCTTCAGCACAAGGTCTAGAAGTTGATTAAAGGCATGTTTGCTTGGAGGCAGGAAGAACAAAGGCTTCACAGCGCTGCACCAGGAGCACAGTATCTGCACCGCTGCCATTAAAAACTGTAATATCGGTTTAGCCTCCCGGACCCCAGCCATCAATAAGAAGGTCTTCATGACTGACAAAGGCAAACAGGCAAACAGCAAACAGCTCACAGGCACAATCCCACCTGATAAGGCTCATAACCTCATTCACTCTTCACTGGAGGAGTTAATCGAGTCAGGCTGACATCATGAACTGAGATAATGCCAATAAATACCATTTTCTCACACCATGTTCAATAATTATAGCTCTCTAATCCACCAATTGCCAGGGTCTAAGGGTGAAGACACTGCTTTAAGATAAGGCTCACTATGTTCATTATTGCAATCACATGGAAACTGTTACTTTTTTTTCTGCTAAAGAATTTGATCCATTGTGTATTAAAAGTGACTTTGTGCTCTAGGAGCTTTTTATGTTGCCACCAGTTCCTATTCCCCATGCAGCAACACTGAAGAGAAAGTGGAATTAGTTTTTTATTTAGCCCAAGCAGCTCATACTAATGGGTCTTGCAGGGGTTGTTGTTTGTACTGGACTATTTCGCCTTTGTTCAATTATGTATTCATGGCTTTACTCTTCACTCCAGAGGAAATAGGAAATACATAACTATTGACTGCTGTTGCCAGGGCATGCTTCTCACATTCTCAATACAACAACTTCAACATGCTCTGATCCCAGCCCCCTGTCCAAACAAGTGTCTCTTTCACTCGTTTCTCTGCCTCCTGTGCAATGTGTAATTTTGCACTGTCATAACTGATATCTATGACAGTCTTGCTGATAGTTTCTTCATAGACTAACAATCATCAGATTTGCTCATGTCCCCATGTTGACAGAAAAACAAGAGCTTCAATTTTATCAGCATTGTCAGTTCAGCAGTCATTCCAGACAAGCCACACTGAATGCCCTTGACTACAAAACGCTCTCTGGTGCAGGCTATTATTCATGTGTTTGTTTACTATATGCTACAAAGAAAAAGCGTGCCGTGGTATTTACCTTACTTTTATTAACCCACCCACCAAGCAACCTCTCTGCAATTAAAATAAAATCCCCTTAGACTAATGTGTCTTGATTGCTATGTGTCTGAAGTGATGGATGCATGGTGTGGGAAGGGGCTGTTCACACACCGTTGCTGAAGTATCATTTCAGCCCCTGGAGAGAGGGCAGAATCAGGGTGGGGTGTTGGCTAAGTGATGTCCCTGGCTGAGCCCTCCATCACACTCCTCACAAGACGGACAGAGAGAATACTCTTCCTCTGTAAAGATTGATTGCCCACAGTTGGCTGTCGGGAGAGATTAACCTTGTGAGCTTGCAAATGCAAAGTTCTAACAGCTTTCAGAGTTTTGAAATATTAAGTATTGATATCAAAAATGGTAAATCACTTATATAGGGTAATTAGAATATTTAAGTTATCAAGGCTAACAAAATAAAGGTATAAAATCAAAATAAAAAAAAAATTTGATGTTGATATCTGTAAATGAATAACTTAAAAGCTAATTGGGGTAAACAGTTTTGTTCTGAATGGCAAAAGTCTGCTCTGATATAAAATTAGCCACTGCACACTATTTTCAGTCAAAGCATACATTTGTCTTGCATGCGAGACCAGCGAAAGCACGTGAGCACACATGAACGCGGTGCCAATGTCTCACCGTCTCGCGCAAGCGCACAGAGAAGCAGTTAGAGCTACAGGCTACAATGAGGCTAAAAGAGTTCAAATGACGTTTTTCCAAACAACTTTTTATGTCGGGGCTTCAGGACACTTGGATCACTACAGACGAGCAGTATGGAGATATTTTGTGGTTTCAATTATGTGTTTTTGGACGTTTGAATCTGGGGCGCTGTAAGCCTGCATTAGGTGGAGTTGTGTTGCTACCCCCTCTCCCCTTGGATCTCCACAAGTGATGTGAGGACTCTAAAACTTCACCTGAGCCTCCCTTGGGATATGGGTGAGTAAATAATGGCTGAATTTTCATTTTTGGGTGCACTATCCCTTTAAACACACTCTTGAAATAATTTAAAAGAGCAGTGTGAAGGATTTAGTGGCATCTAGTGGTGAGGATTGAGACTGCGAGTAGAAACTTCTCTTGTGTGCCAACCATGAACTCCTAATTAGGATTCCTTCAGTGTTAATTCGTCAGGAGATTTTTACTGGGAGCGAAATTATCTGCAGAGGTCTCTCCCTCTCCAAAATGGACCCTGATTTAAACCGGTAAAAATCTGTGTGTGTGTGTGTGTGTGTGCACACTGCTCATCATGGAGGGCCTAACTAAGGTGCCACCATGAAAACACAAAAACATGAATGGCCCGAGGGTCAGTGTTTGGTTTGTCCGTTCTGGGCTACTGTAGAAACAGGGCAATACAACATGGCGGACGCCATGGACAATAACCATGCAAACATGCAAACACAAGCGACTCATACTAAGGTAATGAAAACACAACCATTTTTAATTTAGGTGATTTTAGGTGATTATACACTAAAGAAAATATACTTATACTTATTGTATTATATTCACTTTCTGCCAATATATTCCCCTAAATCCTACACACTGGACCTTTAAGGGAAAGTAAATTAATACTTGTTTTTTATACAATGTCCCTCATTAAGTTTTTTCCATGTACATTTTTTTCCATGCTTGTACCTCTCCCATAACTCAAGAACATCCACAAAAATATCAGCAGCAAATCTGTGACCAAACCAGTTTGCCCTGATTTATTTTGCCAAGTCAAGAAATGGATTTAAAAAAAAATCTTTTTATTCCAAAGCCTTTGAGAGATAGGAAGATTTGCTTCCTCTTGACTTCCAAAGACATGATATGATGAACTAAAGAACCAACAAACAGAAAATAGATAAGTGTTCATTTCTAGGTCCTACATGCCACAGATTTCTGATTATTTGCACTTCAGCAGACTGAGAGTTGCCTTTATCATTTGACCACAGGAAAGAGTCAAACAGATGCTCCTCTTGCTATTTTTCAAATGTCAAAACTGCCAATTTTCACTGAAATGCAACAGAGCTTCACTAAAACAACAACAAAAATCATATATCAGACTTGAGCAAGTCTTCCATATTTTTATTATACAGTTTATCTACTGATTTTGCATCAATTAAACAAGCCACACTCCACCTGCTTAAGATTCATGTCATCTGTATCACATAATAAATACCAATCCTTGATTATGGGTTCATTCATGATAGCCTGTTATGTTCCTAATGGATGCAGTCTGCATGGATTCACATCTTCAGCAGAGCAATAACTGTCAGGTTTCAGCATTCCAAACATGCACCAACCACATACACACTGCAGCTGGAAATCCAGGGGAGAAAGAGCAGATATTAAATGCCCTACATCAAAGGAATTCACATATTTCTCTATCCTCATACATTATTGATGATACGTAATAAAGAAAGATTTTGTTAATATTTGATTTCATTTGACTGTTGAAATTTTAAGTCATTGCAAAAATTTGCTTGCTTTTACAGTTGCACTTCCAGATTAGCAACAGCAATCAAATTATAAAGGAATATAAGTAATTATTCCAATCAGGCCACTTTGAAACATTTAAAATGGGAAACCTCTAAGTAGATTAACCTAAATCATCAAGTTTATGTTGTCTGCCAAAACAGGTTTGGTATTATTGTTGTTCTGGTTGAGAAATTAATTGATTGGGCATTGATTTGGTGATTCAAAGTTTTTATGTTTATTTGCAAAAACATCATGAAGATGATTATCTCATCCTGGGCCAAGTATGAAAAATTAATTTTATGCGAATTTTAAATCGAGCTGAGATTACAGAGCAACAGAGTTTGAATCCTCTGCAGCTGCAATGAAAGTTAGCATTGACACTTTCCTGTGCATATTAACTCTTCCCCATAGGCTATAGGTTGTTTGATTACTGACTCATCTGGACTATGAGTCAGCTAAAACTTACCATAACTTTTTTTATTTAAAAATGTTGATGATAAGAAGATAACTACTGTTTATTTATATTGGTATAGACTAAATCATTTTGATATAATTTGTATATATAATGTTTTCTTACAACAGGGATTTCTTACAACATTATCCCGCTCAATACTTTCTGGAACTGCTCTGTAGCAAATGTACCATGAAACCAAAAGAGTAAGCTAAGAGAGGGCATGTGGGGATAACTATAGGTTGAACACCACAGCGATCCCCTCCACATTACACAGTCAATTGATGTGTTAAAATGAAATGATTAAAAGGGCTTTAACTAACCTAGCCACCCACCAAAAAAAAGTGTAATATAAACTGTAAGGAATGTTACTCATCCAATCTGGTCAAAAATCTGTTAGAAAAACGTGAGCCAGTGGTTTGCAATGAATGTAATCACACATACTGAGATAGCAACTTTCTCCTTGATGCAATGAGCAAGAGTTTGAGAACAGTGATTTGGGGGTTATATCTGGAGCGTAAGGCAGGCTTATACAGTACAGCACCACAACATTTTCCCAAATGGTTAACATTTGGGAAAAATTATTCTAGTCTCAGCAGCTAATGAGGCTAAAAAAACACCTGTGAGACTCTGTGACCACAAGACATGATCAGCTAACACCCACGGGTGTGAGCATGTACTTCAGCCAATAACCAATTCAAGCCTCTGCTTTGCATCACATCCACATGCAAACACTCAGATAATAATCATGACTCTCTCCACCAAAAATATTTTTTTATTTTTGGGTAATATGGTATATCAAGATTATATTTTTAAGCAGAGCTGAATCATTGTCGCAGGATGGGTTGGTCATAGATGATTTCCCTGATGAAGTTAAGCGTGACTTACAAGGCCTCAGTTTATACCAGCCTATAATACCAACAGCTCTTGTATCTGGGCCACATTACTGACACATCTGTTGTGAGATGAAGATCCCATAACAGTGCCGCGAGGAGAGATTGCTCTGGTTTAACAGGGCAGCTGATATTGGACTGCAGATTGCAGCTCAAACAACATTTTACACTTGAACTACAGTAAAAGTGAAGGTTGGAACAGCATCGGAACCATCAAAAGAGGACCATGAGTTTATAATGATTTGTTGACACGGGTGACAGAACATCAGTTTATCTGGCCACATGCGGTCACAGTTAGGGTGCTACGATCAAGTAATCAAAGACTGTTAAGAAGAGACTTACTTTGTCACAATATTTCTCTGTCTCCATCTGTGTTGTCTCTCAGTTAATTCATGATTCTGTGTTCAGGGTTTAGCTGACAGAGATTGGAAATATAACACTTACCAAGGACAAGCAAGTATAAAGTATTTCATACTCTACCGTAAAGCCTGAACGGCTATATTTTCAGCCTTCAGGGAATAATATTTAACTTTGATATTCCTTGGGTACATTTACACCTGTCATTGATGTGATGCGAATAATGTCCAATTAGGTCAGACAAAAATAGCAGAGCAAATAAATCATGTTCTCTGCTCCTGAGAAAGGAATGCACATCACAGACTGTCAGGTGTGCAAACGAAATTACACCTCCCGTGGGGAAAGCAGACCATGTACTTCATTATTCCTCTTTTGGAGAGAAAGAAAGTGCACTCATCGCACTTTTCTTACCCATACACCTACAGTACCATTATTTCTGACACCAGCAGCTTGGTCTGACAGAACTACTATAGCATAAGCATCTGGGCCAGAATCCACGGCAAGAGAGAGAACTAATGAGTGTCTCAGTTATGCTGTAGGTAGGCTACTGGACTGGGGAAACACCAGATCAGTTGTGTTTATCAGTGTGTGTAAGGAGGGTCAAGTCAGGTTAAAAACATGGTTTAAGACCTATTTATTGAGAATCCTCCAGCAACATTTGAGTAAGGACATCTGCTTATTAAACTTTTCTATTTACAACTCAAAAGATGTAACTTGGGGTAAAGCTACAGTATCACTTAAGCAAACCGATGTTCTCTCATGAATAGTAACAAATCATTCTGTTTCTACAAGCGTTCTGTTCATTCAATTTCATCGGCACACAAGAAGGAGCCAGATTGAACAGGTTTAACATCTCTGAAAAGAACCAATGACTCATGACAGAAGGACGGTATCCAATTTTGGCAGGGAAGCACAGGCAGAAGACAGAGGCACAAAAATTGCTGGAGTTCCAGTAGACTGTATCATCGGCTCAGCATGAACGTTCTCTTTCACTGAAACTATCGAGCCTTGGCTTCCCAGGACTCACAGCGGTGACTCACTACAACAACTCCTCCAACTCTCTATCCAAACATACCTCTCAGGCAACTAACATGGTAGGGCCAGTATGGTACAACACTCAGACCTCCTTCTATGTAGCTGACAGTATTTTCTATCGGGATTGGTAATTGTAGCAACTCCTTTTCCAATTACTTCTACTGACACGACTAGGAAGAAGTACTGAGATCTTCAACTTAAGTCAGCGATCGTCCTCCTTGGAGTTGGAACCATGCGGTGGGAAGCATGATGAATCTGAGACGCTTCAGGATTTTTACAAAGAAATACTCTTGAGGCCTCTAAAACTATTCAAATGAAACAATCGATGAGAAGGGAACACAACTCTTTGGTTGAAATGCCTCAGAAACAGTTCACCTTTTGATGATTGGCTGCAAGCAACGTTGCTCTGCTCCCAAGCAAAGGCCCCACGCCAAAAACTTTCAATGCATGCGATTTAAGTAAAAGTTGAAATATCACAATGTAAAAATATACTCAAGTACTGCTTTTGTATTTATTTTTCTACTTTTGGGGAACTGTGTCCACACTGTATTTTTCTGTGTGCTGGAATCTTTACTCAACTGTTCTCAATAAGGAGAGAGCATATGTGGTCACCTGGAGAAAAAGCGTTGTGTCCAATGTCCTTTTGTAGAGCGCTTCAGCTTATTTGTTGCGGCCACTTAGAGCGCCTCTAGTTGAAAATCACTGAACTTTTCAGAAAGGTATTGGTGTCATTACTGCCGCTCCTTTATCTACTGTCTATACCAAGTTGTATGACATGTTAGTCAGAAACTATCGCAACAAAGACAAAAAAAGCCCATTTGTTCCCACTGTGCTAATCAGAATGCTACAAACGCTATTTTAAAAATGCACTATGATGAGGCTCTCCCCAGCTCTGTACCACTTTTTTTCTGCTCAAGAAAAATGCTGTGTGGACACAGGCCCTTATTAAATATCAAAATCAAAAATGCTCATTAGATGGAATCCACTCTTTTCACGTTATATTATTTGATAATTATATTATTAGCTGATTATTACAAATGAATTAATATGTAAGCAGCATTTTAATCTTAAAATTGGTCATCATGAGGCAGATAGTGTTGGGTTACTTTGATAATTTCATGGAGTAAAACAAAATGCAGTGGTTTTCTCTTAAATATGTTGGAGATGGGGGCAAAGTAAAGTATCTCATAATTGTACCTATGCACACTTAAATAAATGTATTTGGTTACTTTCCACCACTGTCTACCACTGCATAAGGTAAATGTCACAATACACATGCAACTACAGCTATAAACAGCAAAGCAGATAAAGAAACAAACAAGACCTGTTACAAGGAGGAGGAACACATATTTATAAAACACTAGAACGATAAGGTTTCTGAAGTGGAGTCATAGGATTTGACAAGCTTGATCACTTCAGCAAGTTGTCCCAAAGTTCAATTGAAAATGTCTGATCACCTTTCACACACAAATCAATGTATGGATGGATTGAAACAAAATACCACATAGCTCCACCAAATCTACAACAGACCTGTACGCTGTAAGCATTTGAAAAACCACAGATTGTACAGTCAATGAACCTTGTGCAGACAGATCAATGTGCATCAGGCTGGCTACAGCGTGTGACCTCACTTCAACACCTCCTTATAGTCAAATCCTCCAGCTGCATCAAGGATATCCATACGGTGTCTCTCTCTCTCTCTCTCTCTCTCACACACACACACACACACACACACACACACAATACGCCTTTCTATTGTATGAGGGTAGGAAGCCACACTCTTAAATTAACTGGTCTACTGAAGCAGTCAGGGATAAGCTGACACTCTTAAGAATTATCATCATTATACTGCTCGGTCAAAAATGGGTATCAGATTATCAGTGATGAGAGTGAATACTAACAAATCTCCCTGCAGCCAAGTAGCTTGAGGAAAGCGGGGTGGCAGCTGTTGCCCTATAAATCTGATCATGTTTCTGCTCCCGGAGGGGCCCAGGAGACTTCCAGAAAGAGCAACCAGAGCTGCCCAATATGTTGGCATCGAGTATCAGTGTTCAGCTGCACCAAATTCACAGCTTCCCTTCCTTCTTCTCTTTGACCTTAGATTTAGCCATCATTCTCAATGCCAAATGCCTCTATTAACTGATTATGCAAGGGATGAGATACCTATAAATAGTAGAGCCCTTGGGCTTTTCATTTTTATCAGGGTTATAATGACTAGTGGTCCGATGGAATTGGACAACAGCAATACAAAAACTAAAAAGAACAGCTCTGGCAACTTTACCAATGTCACTGGTATTAAAATGTACATACAATATCTTACAACATTTTCCTGGTCTCATAAGTGCTTAGCTGAAGAGAGAAGCACCTCTTACACTAACCTCTGTATAATCCCTCACAGAGAGCTCAGACAGTCCTCTGGAGCTCTCAGTGATGCGTCCATCAAAACCATTTTCTCTCCTTCTCTAATGCTATAGGCAAGGTGTTTGTCCCCAGCTAGGGAAGACAGACTGTAAATACTACCTGCAAACGACCTAAATATATTGAACATAGTGCATGCTGTCATTACCGTGGAGGGAAAAAAAGACTTGAAATGTGCTGTGATGCATTTTGGCTTTCATCACAATCCTGCAAACACACAATTTGATATCAAAGAAACTGAGAGCCTGCACACTTAAAAAGACATCAGTAAACCAACAGTCTGCACTGTGAGATGCTAAAGGCTATTAAAGAAAGCCACACATTTCCACTCATGTTGAATTATGTACAATACATCACTGACAGACTGACCATAAAAGAAAAATAGCTCTTCTGTCTGTGTAGCGCATCCTCGGGGTAAACTCTATATCACATCAGAACCACAGGCCTTTCTGTAATAATGTCCACTGCCCAGTGGTGGTCTGTGGTGCCATGGGGTCTGCACATTGTGATCTGTGGCTCCATGACAAAGTGCTAACAGCCAAGGGCATTATTTCATGCTGTTCCACAGGCCCATAGCCTGACTCATCTTTTCTGATACATATCTAGCCCTAGGGATGATGTTCAGTTTAATTATGGATACACGGGACATCAGTCAAAGTTAATGTTGTTCTTGTTTTACACAGTCATCCATACAAGCTGCCTCTGCCACGCCATGATCATCCCAGAGAGATTTGAAAGGAGTGTCACAGAATCTTAGGGCCCGGAAGTGAGCAAAGAAGCCAGGTGAATCTTTGAATAATTGATACGGTCTAATTTTCCAACCAGAGCGTGTCTCCAGCTGCTGTCATCTAATCATCATTTCACGGAGAAGGCATCAGAGCTTTGTTGCAGCGATGCTTAATATCAGCGGGATTTTCCTCCTCCAATAGTTGGAAAAGCTCTCTGTTGGGGTAGGGATCTCAAAGTGGTTCTTATACAGAAGCCGAGACAAGTACTGTGCTCAGCCCTCCTCTCCTGACAGTGGCCTCCGGCAACACTCATCCCTCCCCTGGTAGGGCTGCAGGCAATATGGCCATTACCTTCAGCCCTGTGGAGCTTTACTTCCCTGGGCAGCCACACACTCAGAGATGCTGATGCTCCTTATGAAGGCTCTTCCTTATGGCAAGAATATTAAAAATGTGCCTGGTGGTGCCCACTTGGGAAGATGTCCATCTTTATTGTGTGGGGATGTGAGTAGACTCTTCGAGCTAATGCGCAGGTACTGTTCACTCCCTGAGCTGATGGGATTAGTCTCACAGTGCGGAGACAACGTAATGTTATTGTAGAATGCTGAATTAGACTGTTTCAATTGTTTAATACAGGCACATCTAAAAAGTATGTATTTAATTTATCCCTTCCTTTGTTTCAACGGAATATGCGGCCAGCTTATCGTGGAGGCTCCCATTCCTTTGTGAAATAACAAGCAGTGTAGATTAATTGCAACAGTTCCAGCAACAGAACAGAAGCGATTTCTCCAAAAATATGCTGCTAATGACTGGGTGTCACCCTCCCTCTCTGTGTCTGTATGTATGCGTGCCAGATTGTAACCAGCCAGTCTGAAGTGATAAAAGAACAGGGAGATGTACAGATGGCTAAGGTCATTACTTGATTGATTTGCATTATGATTGTTCTTAAAAATGGACCATTACACTGAATTTGTCAAACAATAAGAAACTAGAATTACCGCCTCACGGATATGCCTCCGCCAACCAGTCAAGATGCAGTCCAGCTTCTCTTCTTGTCTCTCTCCTTTTGTGCATGTTGTCTTTGTCTCTTCCTTCCTCTGTGTGTTTATTCTCTTTCACTACCTGTGTGAATGATGTGCTTAAGCTTTGTTCTTGTGAGTCTTTGTAGTCTGTCCTCTTCTAGGTCTCAATGGTGGAGTGGAGGTTGTGTGGCTCAGGTCTGCTTGGTGACACGACATGGGTTGCTTATTGTCCTCCCAGATCCATTCTTTATATACATTTAGAATAAGAGGTGTGACAGTACACATATTTGTATTGAACCATTCAGTACACGGCATTCAGTGCAGTATGCATTACAAACTGAAGGATACGTCAAACTATCCTATTACATTTGGAAAATAAAATACACAGCATAAACTGTGTTTAATATAATATTCTCAGTGCCAATGCACTCAACAAGGCAGCCCACATGACATAACAGGCAACATGCTGTCTGCCCTCCCCATCCCCAAACCAAAACATTCCACTCCAGTAAGACACACTGGCATGCTATGCTAGGCTAGCTTGTTATAAGATGGCTGGTAAGCCAGACCTGAAATTGAAGATCCTCCGATAACCTACAGGTCTGGTGTTTGGAGCCTCTTTGGTTTCACTGTGAATTATGAGGACAAAGTGGTGGATAAAAAAACAGCGGTATACACCGAGCAAAAGAATGAGCCACCACGCAGCAACAGATTCTGTTTAGCAGCTAACCCAGTAGCACAGATACAACCCCCAAGCCAAAGAATGAGCAAAGATACTGGATTACTACAAGATGGCCCACCTACAATATACTCCCATTGTATGAAATGGTATACATTTCTGGTCTCCTAAGTAGGCGTTGTCCTCTGTACCCCAATCAAAGACGATGGAGAACTGCCAATCACAGACGAGTATCCCCAACCTCGCTTCTGTCAACATATGTGTACCCTTACTGGCCGTAAGCTAAATAAATAAACGGTCCGTGAAAAAAATATTTTTTCCAGCAGATGTCTTAGTTACAACATGATTGAGCTAACTGGAGTAGTTTCGTGTCGTATCCGACAACGGGAGGCTTTTAAGAGATGACGTCCTGATGTTAGCTTTGCTGCTGCTGTTAGCTGTACCTGTCAGTTGCAGCCACTGATGCTTTCTAGACATCGTGTTTTCCCAAAACTGAATAAATACCACACATAGCAACACAAAACTGCTTTGCTAGCTCAATCATGTTGTAACTAAGATATCCGCTGGAAAAAATATTTTTTTAGTCCAGTATCTTTGGTGAAACTGCACTGATTTCAGCACCAGAGAGGAGATATCTGTTGCCAGATCTCGCGAGAGTGTGTTGTTGAGACAGAGACAGGTCTTGAACAAAGTAAATTTTCTCCTGATTTGTCCGTCTGAAATTTGCCATTTTGGTGTCAGAATGTTCTGAAGATATGTGGCTTGTGATAAATGGGTCCAATATTTGCTTCCATGACTATGGGGTGAAAGAATCGGCCATAATCTGTAATCACGTTCATTTTTCCCACTGAAGTCAATGGACTCAGGACCTGCTGTTAGTCTCCTAAAGGGGCGTGGTGGTTGCAAACCCCATGTGACACTGATACAGGAAACTGACTCGCAGTGGACCATCTTGGTTTATCCACCGTCTTTGGAATGAGCTGCCACACAGTGAAAGACTCTCGTTAGCAGCCAAACCAGCAGCACACACAGTCTATGATTGCACAGCATGCACACCCAGCGTAAGGGAACGAGGGCCACTGCGTGGCTATAGCCTCTCATTCAGCAGCTAACATTATCACAAATCACACACCGACAGCATTGAGCACTGACTGTCGGCAGGCTGGGTAGTTAGTTCGGCCAGAAAGACTAAAAGGTACATTAGTGACAGCTGTTTTGCTTGTGGGCGAAAGAAACAACACTGATACTATGCACTCTAATGTCAGTAGTAATGTAGTTTTCATATAGGACGAGGTTATGACAAGGATAGCTTTAGTGCATCTTCAAGCAGGCTTTTAGGCCCACCAAAAAAATCCTGGACACAGCTGACAGTGTGTCTCCACAATTCAGTAAAACACAGTTCAGTTTTTTCACGTTTTCAACAAGTATTTTCTGACATGTACAATGTGTTTAAAAAGAAAACAGAAGATGGGTAACTGAGGTAAAACTCCATAATAGTTCAAAGTCAATAAAGATCATACTCTATGATGTTACTTTTACTAAATAAATTAATTAAAATAACATAAAAGAACATTTATATTCTTTCGTGGTATTGAAAACGTACTGAACCGTTACACTACTATATTGTATTGAACCCAACCATAATTTTTGTGAACCATTTTGTTACTGTGAATGTATACCTGTTGGTCTGTTCTGAACATGCAACATCTATTGCACATCTATCCATCCTCCTCTGTTGCTCTTCCTGAGGTTTCATCTACAGTATTTTGTCCATTCTTGGGAATTCTTCCTCATCCAAGTCAAGGGTCTAAGGGTAGAGCTTGTTGTCTGCTGTTCAGATTGTGAAGTCCCTGGAGGCAAATGTCTAATTTGTGATATAGGGATATATAAATAAAATTGATTTGACTTAATTTTGCTAATTTTGTTGTGCTTTCTCTGCTGTATGTGTATTAGCATGTAAGTTAGCATGTAACGAGAACCAAATAACAGATACAATTCCTTGTATGTGTGCCAATAAAGCTGATTCTGACAGAACATAAAGTTGTAGCCACGATAATACACAATGCTTCAAACACTGATGCTGCTGCAAAGAAGCTACAAATTCTAAAACATGGATGCTTTATACACATCTTTAACCTGGCAGCACAGAAGATCTAAACAATAAGTTCAAGGTGGGCTCCAAGCAGTCACCAAATCAGTATCTGACCAAATGACTGCCCTTCTATTCCTGAGTTATGATGTTGGATAATAGCTAGAAAAGTGTTTTTGCAGATTATTATGATGTCACAGTGAAGTTGACCTTTGACCTTTGGATATAAAATGTTATCATGAGAATGGGATGGACTTGAGGTCACAGTGGCTTTGACCTTTGACCACCAAAATCTAAACAGTTCATCGAGTCCAAGTGGACATTTGTAAAGAAATTCCCTCAAGGCATTCCTGGGATATCACACTCACTAGAATGGGATGGATGGATGTACAGACAGACAACCAGAAAACATACAGCCTCTGGACACAGAGGCATGAAAAAAAAGCTTTCTCCAAAGTGAGTTAATGACTACCTTTTTATCTCTGTGCTGACATAGTCCCCAATTACCTCTACGATTTCCAAACGGATGATGAAGACTGTCAGGAACGAAAATGCAAAGTAACTTCAACATCGAGACCAACACATGCTCTCCACTGCTGGAGCCAGAGACTCTTGGCTCAGAGCGAGAGCTTCCCAGCCAGCTCTTCTTGGCACCGCTGGCTCTCTGTCCTGGGCATACTGATTCTCATATCAGGGTTCATTTACATAATCCTGCCTGCGATTGGTCTCAGTTTAATGAAGGGTGGTAATGCATTTCTATAACAATGTTTCACCCCTCAACATGCCAACATAAACAGAACAGTGTGATGACATCTGGTGAAGCACTCGCTGACTCTATAATCATAAAGAAGAAAAGCCAGCCGTCGCTCAGCGGTGTCAGGGCTCTGGCGTTTTCAGACAAAGGGGATGTCAAACTTTTTTTTCTGGATGCGTGCTGCTGGCTCCCAGTGTGGCAACTGTGACAAGTGCGCAGATCCAACCTACAGTGGTAGCCATCAACAAAAATTCCTTCTCTTTTGTATCTATGCTGCAACTATCATCCAAACAGCGCTGCGACTGGCACTGCAGACCAGTTTCTAACCCTCTTAAATATTGTAGATTCGTGATAAACAAATGGTAATTTTTCTTTCAAACTACTGCTGCATGTGCCAGCTTATAATATGCCAGTGCTTAAAAAGGGAACAAACTTTTAATCTTACCTGTCAGACAGGGAGTAACAATGCAGCAATAAGGAGATATAGTAAATACTTGCCTTTTTATAATCTAGAAGAATCCAGATGCCTCTGACTTTGTACTTTTAGATATCCTATAAACTGCATGATTTCGATTTCATAGACACAAATTAGATGAATTCAGGAATAATTACTAGGGCTAAACAGTTAATAGAATTTTAAATATATATCGCAATGTAACAGAACACAATTTTCAAATTTGAAAAGCAGTGATTATTTTAAATAATTCACTATCTAACCAACCAGCACGTTGGAAATACCTGGCCCCGTGGGCTTCATGTGCACACAAGATGAATTTCCATCCACCTATTTTTATGTGCATTGTCAAACTGCACATAAAAAAACCTGAGTGTAAATGCAATAAATTCAGACGCTTGGCTGAGGTGGAAAAGTTGGTTTATCAACAAAGTTAAAATGGACTAAGCACAATGGAAACAGATGTGACGTACACTTATGACGTATCATAGGCCACTGAATGCTCTTTTCCTTGTCTCTGGATGTCTTTTAACACACTTATGCAAACAGCACTGTCACCCGAACTCTTCCAAGAGTACAACCCTATTCCAAAAAAGTTGGAATGCTGGGTAAAATGTAAATAAAAACAGAATGCAATGATTTGCAAATCTTTTTTGACCAATGTTCAATTGAGTACACTACAAAGACAATGTCTGAACTCATAAACCTTTTTTTTTTTTTTTTTTTTTTTTTTTCTTCTTATTTCTTAAATATGCACTCATTCATGTTCCAAAAAAGTTGGGACAGGAGCATGTTTACCACTGTGTGACATCACCTTTTCTTTTAACAACACTCAGTAATTGTTTGGGAACTAAGGACACTAATTTGTGAAGTTCTGAAAGTGAAATTCTTTCCCATTCTTGCTTGATATATGACTCCAGTGGCTTAACAGCCCAGGTTGTATGTTTGCCATATTTTGCTTTTCATAATGCAGCACACATTTTCAATGGGAGACAGGTCTGGACTGCAGGCAGGTTAGTCTAGTACCTGCACTCTTTTACTACCAAGCCACGCTGATAGAGCATGTGTAGAATGTGTCTTATTGTCTTGCTGGAATAAGCAGAGACTTCCCTGAAAAAGACGTCATCTGGATGGCAGCATATGTTGCTCCAAAACCTGTATCTGTACCTTTCAGCATTCATGGTGTCCTCACAGATGTGAAAGTTACCCATGATGCCATGGGCACTAACACAGTACTATACAGTCAGTTTTGCCACCTGAGATGTCAAAAGGTCATCTGCATTCTATGTTGGTTTTAAGTTTCGCCCCTTGCATGCAGAGATTATTCCACATTCTCTGAATTTTCACGATATTATGGATTGTAGATAGTGAAATTCTTAAAATTCCTTGCAATTTTGTGTTAAGAAACGTTGTTTTTAAACTGTTTGACTGTTTGCCCATGCAGTTTTTCATAAAGTGATCATCCTTAAGTGTGAACAACTGAGGATGCCCCTTTTATACCTATTAATGATAATATCACCTGTTGCCAATTAACATGTTTACCTGTTAAATGCCCCTGTCCCAACTTTTCTGGGACATGTTGCAGGCATCAAATTTGGAATAAGTGTATATTCTACAAAAAACAATGACATTTAGTTTAAACATTAAATATCTTGGATTTGAAGTGTATTCAATTGAACATAGGTCACAAAAGATTTGTTACGCTTTACACAGCGTTCCACCTTTTTGGGAATTGGGGTTGTACATTGTTGTAATATTAGTTGTTCAGAAATCTCTACTTTCATTGTCAAATGTGCTCTCCATTAACATACATCCATTGTTTTCCTTGGTTTGAGGTTTGACTGAGGCTCTTTTTCTGCAGTGGTACAATGGCACCTGACTGGAAAATTAGTGCCACCCATACTGCTCATCTCGATAAATCATCTCCAAATATCCACATAACGGTAGTAGATGGAAAAGCATATAAATGTACATTTTCTTTGGTCGACTTTCTGAAAATTTGGTCATGACTGCGTTATATCTGGATTGAAACCTAACTAATATTGCCCAAGGCTCCAAATGACAAATGTAAGTGAAAGCAGATAAAGAAAACATCTTGCAAAAGGCGACTCGCAGGCTTTGATGCTTACAGTTAGCCTACTACTGTGTAAAATGGCCATGGCTGGATTTTTAAATACAATCCACATGTTTTCATATTACATTGTTGTAAGAATAGAGTATTGTGTGCGTAGCTAGTGTGTGATCAAGTCAAAAAAAAGAGAGAGTGGATTTGCTCTGTGCAGACAGGTGATAGAGACCAGAGCAGAGAACAAATTAGCATTAAAGCTGTAATTGGTAGTAGACGTACCGTGTAGGTTTTAGTTTATTTGTGAATGCTGCAGCTCATCAAGACCGAGTAAAGTTCCCATGTCTTGCTACAGAACTGCTAAGTAATGGTTCCTTAGACCCAAAGTGAGCATCAATGTCCCGACCACAGTCTGAAAGCTGAGGCAGGAACAGTTAACAACATGTTTACAGCGAGGCTTTGAGTTGACTGAATATTTTAAGAGGTAAAGCCATAGTTAGTATGCACTTTAATTTATGATTTATTTTTTTTGCAATACTGTTGCTGACAGGAGAACAGTATGATTCACATTTATATTTCAATAACAATAAAAAATAATACAGATAAAGAAGAGGGTAGAGCAAGATAAGGAACTTGGAAAGAAAACTACATAAATATTATTATTATATTATTATTATATTATTGATCTAAAAATTCACTATTAAATTCTTTTCCCATGTCTCTTTGCACCAATAACTAAGAATAATTTCAACATTAAGTAGTCAAAAAGGTTTTTAGAATTTAGCTATTCCCCAAAACAAACACACTTTTTATAAAAACTATATTTTTTTCTGTCTTTTTGTGCTAAGAATGCTCCAATATTAAGTTAAACATCCAGGCAGAGAACAAAGACACACATTTAACAGATAATAAATTAATTTAGAGCATGATCAACAATTATACCAAGTCTAAAAACAATGACAACCGAATAACTCTGACTGAACACCTAAACAGATGGGACCTTACGTCGACTGTGTGTACTCCTGATGGGAAGTTGGGCTCACACCTCCAACCTCACAACACAGGGTTTCTTCTCAACAATGCAGCCCTGGTGGGGAGATTAAGTAGGCTGCCACAGGAGTGCACAATGCTTCATTAGGCCTAGCAAGGAGGGATGTCTGGGCCCGAAGCAATCTGGGACCCAGTGAAATGTCGAAGGACCTCTAATGTAATCCTGCATGCTACTCATTACTGCCCACTGTATTGACTATATTAAAGAGAGCCAGAATGATTATTCAAAGGATCAAATCAATTCTTCACATAATACCTTCACTCAAGATCTAATCACGGCATGCTTAATGTATTTAATGGTGCCAAGGCCAGCAGTGCATAAAACCATGTATGTGAAGGTGGCGATGTTAATGACTTAAGTAAGCCCTAACTTGCAATTCCTAAGAAAATCCTATAACCAGTGCTCCTGTGCTGAGACAGTGGACTCCTATCAAGAAACTTTCCAGTGCTAATTACACCAAACACTTAATTCTGTCAGTCAAGTCACAGGCCTGCCAGCAGCACTTCCCTGCTAGGCAGAGAAGAATAAATGTTAAATCAAGATTATAAAAGCATATGTATTCTCTTCCTTTTTAATGATATGTTGAAGCATTCTGACATCCTTCATTTACAACATTAATTACCATTGCTGGTAGGCTAGGAGGAGGAATTTCTGCAGCAAATTTGGAAATTCTAGGTGATATTCCTATCATCTGTGTTCCTAAGTAACCTTTCACCAGTTTTACTTTTTAAAATTTAATTTAATTTTTATTTAAGCCAGGCAAGTTGCTGAGAACTAATTCTGATTTAAAATGGCGGCCTCTCAAAAAGCAATGTCATTAGTTACACTGATAATTAACAACCGTGTGCACCATGTAGGCTGAGCCCCTGGCAGTGATTCGGGGTCGAATCTGACCTATGCCCTTTGCTGGGCGTCATCCCCTCTTTCCTGTCACTTTCCAGCTGCTCTGTCATAAAGGCACTAAAAGGCCCCAAAAATATCTTTAAAAATGTGTTGAATGCATTTCCTATTTCCTACACTGACACCCATACTGAATCAGTACGGTAGGTTGAAGTTTGAGATTTGCTCTAAACTTTCAAGCTCACTGTATCTTAACATGAAAAAAAAATTGCAGTAAAACCTTCTGTCCTTGATTATGGGGATGTAATGTAAATCCATACAGCAGCAGCAGCAACAGCAACAGTGCAGTCCTACCACAGAAGTGTGTAGTTTTAGAAGCTTGACATCTTTTTGAGAATTGGGGAAATCCCTCAATTTTTTTATGCGGCTGGATGTATTTTACAATTAAAATATGTTAATATGTTCAATAATTATGTTCAGTTATTTACATGATGATTTATCAATCATTAATAATTTTGTTTTTATTCAATATGGGGTGAATTTGACTTTCTAGAAATTAAAGGCATAGCTTTGTATGAATCCTGAGTTTGAGTAAATATAACAAGATCAATAAGGCTGAAAATGTTGGGACATCACAGTGTTTCACTGTTTCCAAGGGATGTCTCACACTGAAATGCAATCCAAAGGGAACAATCTCTTGGCATCTTTAGATGAACCAGTGGCCTAGGCTTTGAATCTGTTCGGGCTTTATCAGCACTCTGTCAGTCATTTTCAAACAGGATCGAGCAAAGCAGATTAGCCTGGCTCTACATCGGCGACACTGTTGACTCATTTGACTCACAGATGAATGCAAAATTATCTCTAATTTGTTCAGAACGAGCAAATAGAGGAAACATCGTCCGGCAAGAGGCTGGATGGAAGGTGTCGTTCCAGGATCGCTCAGCTTTTCACCTCTGCTTGTAGGACATGAAGGTCACAGCACACGAGGCTCAATGTGGGCCAGCTCTCGGCAGCGAGGCAGGTTGGAGGGGCTGAGCTCCATCTCCAGGAGGACAACAGAGTGCCACTGTCACAGGGAGTATATACCCTCTCTGCCACCGAGAGCGGTCAAGTGGAAGGGGCCAGCCCTTGAGCAGACATGCTTGTGTGAGTGTGTATGTGTGTGAGTATGTATGCAGAGGGAGCAATCTGGAGTGTGCTGGAGGCTATGGCCTCTTTGACGTGATAGATTCCCTTTGCAGCCCGCAAAGCCAGGAGGGAGCCAGTCAACATCCTGCCACATGCCCCGCTGTTTATCTTCCAAAATCTGGTGGCGGGTTGCATCCTCTGGGCCTGCCCCAGCCGCTCTCTCCTCTCACCGTAATCACCATAACTTATGGTGACATAAATGACCATGCATGTTCTAATGTTTTGCTAGATTGAAAGACTACTGCACTAAAACTGATTCCCCCACCCACCCATGGATTTCCTGCTATTGAGCTGAGAACACGGTAACCTGCAAGTGCCATTTATATGGGTATGCAAATGTTCACTGTGCTTTAACAGATTCAAGCTGAATCAGGTTTCCCCGGAAAAACAAGGTAGATAGCTCAGAGCTCTGAGATCATAGCCTCTTACTGAAGAGAAAGAGAGAGCTGGGAGGGGAAAAAATTCAATTCCAAATCTGCGGCTTCAAAAGTGGATGGAAGCTGAATGCAAATAAAGTTCTGTTTCTCTGTGTTGTGATTTATCACTGTGCCGAGCAGGAGTGCCGGGGCAGGCGGTGTATTGAACGGAATGACTCTCCTCACATATTGGAAAAGCAACTCAACAACAAAGCACAGGAAAAATGGAGCCAGACAGATGGATGACCTTCAGTCCTCCTTGGTGGGAATAGGTAGAGGAATTTGTTTAGAGAGCTAATCGTTCACTCCGGTAAAATAATTGTCTGGAGAGCCCATCTATACTTCAAAAAAAAAAAAAAAAAAAATCATTGGGCATGAGGCACTTTTGTGAAGTCAAATAAAACGATGAGGGAATGAAAGTAATGAATGATGGACCATAAAAAAAGGAAATAAATGAAGCAAAAAATATGGGTTCATGCCATTCTTTTTAAACTACATCAGTAGCGCACAGAATGACAACACTTTTATCTTTCATGAAAAATTGTTATTGAATAAAAGTCGCACAACAAACTCTATATCAGTCTGAGAATGAGAATACAAATGCCTTTCTTATCAAGAGCCACATTATGGATGCACTATAACCAAATATTAACACAGCATTTGACATTTCTCTGTGGCACAGTGACATTGCAGCACTCCACCGCATACCATGCACTGTTAAACAAGCCTGTTGGGGACAGCAACTGTGTACTCAGAATCCTGTTTCAGCTAAACTGCCAAATTTCAGCTGAAAGGCCTCTTTTTAAGCCCCTGCTGCTTGTTTTCCTCCATCTATACAATCTAACCAGGGTTTGCTAACGTCCATCGTTGGACAAAATAGTGAAATGCATGGGGAATTTGGGCTTTGCTGCTGTTTGTTTAAGCCATTATTTTTGCTGGTTTGTTTGTGAACCACTGGGATGCTGTGCTATTCAGCACATCAAGCAACATTCACTAAAAAAACATCTACTGTAGAACAAACGGCAGCACTGTGAATAAAAAGCAAGTCAGCTCCAGGCTTCCTGTTTTACTGTACTCTGATCCCCCAATTTGGTGCTCATTCGGAATTTCCAGTAAACAGGATTGATTGAATAGGGGCCTTGTGTTTTCCATCTCCCTTCTCTCCATATAATTCTCCGGTGATGAGTCATGTCACCATTGCTCTGCCATGGGTGAGCCTCAATCTCCGTGCCCAATGACTGCACCAGAGAGCAATCCTTCAACGCAGCCCTGGCATCAATCTTGCTTGGAAGCAGTTGGCGATGAACCTGGACTGCCTTGAAAAGTTCTCTGGCTGACAGCTTCCATGATCAGCCGTCACAGCTGGCTGTCTGATTCATACCTGAACACCACATCAAGAGAGAGACAGAGAGAGAGGTCACCCTTCTGCTCTGCTTCCATGTTGAGTGTTCACTACAGAGAACAACAGTGCTCTCAATCCCCCTTCAAAATGAGTTATATGTAAAATAAAGAATGGGGAAATCTGTCAAACAAGGAAAAGACTTGGAGCAAACCCAAGAGAATAATGGAAACTCTGTTTTTATATTCACCCCGTGTGGCTAAGTAACTAAGGTGCTGGCCTGCTGGTCGCTGTTTGATTTTCATTTCCCTTTCAATTTCCAGGGTAGCAGACAATAAATTAGGAAAAACAAAGGTCAATCAAGGTGAAACCATTTCATTTTTATATTTATAGTTACAATGACGACCTTTTATACTAAATAAATTGTCAGTTCACTTAAAACATAAAAATATACCCCTAGTGGACCAATGCAAATGAAGAATTTTCAGGTTTCAGATTTTGTAATATCCAAAGCTGAAAGTTCTCATGCCAAACCAATACAATGGAGGTAAATGCATTTTTGGTGCTGCCAAAATCATTTAAAAATCACATTTGGATCTTTGTGTCTTGCCACAAACAATGTCATATTTTGACAGTAGAGATTAGCAAGACAGCTACTAAGAACAGAGATAAAATAGAAACATTTGTTGGAGGCACTGTATGTCTACTTACATCCCTTGTAAGAGGGAATATACAGATCTGATGCTGCAAATACTGTAGTAATAATACTGCTTGGCATTTGCATTTTTAGTCCCAGACAGTGTGGGCTGAAAATTTAATCTTAGACTGTAGCAAAGTCATTGTTAAGTCTTCGTTAACTACCTGCAGATATACAGTGTGAAGGTGATTTTGTGTCATGACAGTAAAAATAGTACTTTAAAGATATATTTTAAAATAGGGGTGGTGGCAGAAAAAAATATTGAATTTTATATTTTATTAATCTGCAAAGTAAACACAAAAGCTCAAACTTTGGCATAATGGAAATCTTACAGCAATGTTTTTTTAAACACAGTCTCATATTCAGGACGGTGTCAGAGAGTTTACACATGCTGCCCTGTATTTTGATAAAACGGTGTGCAGAAACAGGCTGTTGTCACTACCAGACACACTGCCATCTCCATATTTGAGCTGAGAGCTCATTGCCCCTAATCCTCTCCGACTAATCTGGGTATACCACTGTCATTCACTCTCTTACAGGTATGCACAATCCACACAAAGGTTTTAAGAGGGGAAATCTTCGTGATGATATTAAAACTCCATTAACCCAGTTATCAGCTTTTAGGGGGAAATGTAAAAGTGATGCTGCTCTGTGTGGTCTTGAAAAATTAATGTAACTAAAACCAGGTAGGAACAAGGCCATCCATTATCACATACTTATACAGTGAACACCAAGACATAATAATAATGTTTTTAATCTGGCAATTACCTTGTTTAGATAATGAACTTCTCATTTTATTCACTGCTTTTTGAACCCTATTACAAACATAATGTGTATGTTCCCATATTATTATAAGGTCATGGCTGCAATGGCTTTGGCAGCGGCATAATAATGAACTATTTTTTGGCCCACTTCCATTACTTGGAAAGAATGTTTGAGGAGCCAACATTTGGCCAAGATATACGCGACCAACAATTACCCTTCCTTTGTGTTGTCATGCTGCAGACTCTTGCTGGCTCATTCCTTGAGGAAAAGAAAAATCAATTGCTTTCACTCATATTTGAACACTGCACTTACATACAAGCCACACAGAGAGAGAAAGACCTTTATTTTTTCTAAGAATTACTTTGAGTGCCTGAGGTTAACTTATACTACAGGCAAAAAAAGGTTATTAAATGTCTGCCATAATACTTGTCCTGCCCATAACAGAAAGTTATTTAGTTTCTACGCCCATCCTCTAGGACAGTAAAGAAATAAAGTAAAGAGTAAAGAAATCAAAACCATGACAAGCTTATAAAGCGGCTTTCTTGTGTCTTCAAGCTATTATGCATTCTTTTGCCAGCACTGCAGAGGGGAGTTGTGCTCTAATTAAACTCACCTCCAAATATCCTTGCCGACACCTCCAGAATACTCAAAAGCTTTTAAAATGTGGCTGAGATGGGAATTTGTTATGCATGTACGCAGCATTGCTAATAAATCCCTGTTTAGACTTCAGCCAAGATTAGCGTTGCAACCTGCAGAACACATCTCCAGCGTGCCACTGAGTCACAGAGGTCACTATTCAAATTCTTTGACACATGAAAGCCTCCTGTGATTGAACCAGTCCTCAGAGGCAACGCCAGCTGCCGGAGCAGGGCTGTGTGAACTGTTAACTACTGACTGCTGCTGCAAACATCTGCGTGGATAAAAACATTTGCTACAATTCAACGTTATCAAAGCTAAGAAAATAAAGCTCAAACGTTGGAGCAGCATTCAATCCAAAAAAATTGTGAAAAAACACTGTGGTGCACACAACAGTGCAACACATTTTCTGGATGTTCTCTGAGGTAACGTCAAATTTTAGTTTCAACTGTAAACTGTGAAGAAGATAAACCCCCATGACTAATGAAAGCAGATTGTACTTTTGAGAAATTGGGGAATATTATTCCTTGCAGAAAAAGTGTGAAAACAAGGAATTAATAAGAACTGGTCATCTTATTTTAAGGCTCATTCAACCCAGCATCATTTGTTGCTTCGTACAGAGGCATTTTGAGCAGGCAGAACCTTTGAATTGATGTTAAACAGTTGAATAAACACACCCTCTTCAGCTAGGAGAGCAGTGTGTTCGTTAACAGCTCCGTCCCACACAAAGAAAGGAACAAACCTCTGTGATAAAAGCTTATTAGCTACCTGCGAGGATTAAATCTGATCACTCGGGGCTGTCGCAGCAACAGTAAATAGATGTGTTTCTACTCTCCTTTCCACTTTGTAAATCATATGCATTTTGATTCCATTATAAACCCACATAAAATCTTTGCCTGGCACCAATTTTTATGCCCCGTGAAAAATGACATTGCTGTCACCTTTAGAGATATACCTTCAAACATGACTGCTAATCTACTGCGTTTGCTAAGTGCTTGAGGGGAAAGGGTGAGTTATTAAGATTGAAAGTAAAGACATCCTAAACGATTAAACACATAATTAACAGCTACTGCATGAAGGGCATGACTTGTCAAATCTCAAGGGATTCCTGATCGGCCCGGCTTAAATCTCCCACAAGTAATTCTTCAGCTCAAAACACAACATCAGCTCAGACACATAAACTAAACCAGTGAGCCTAAAGCAAATGAAAACTTCCTCAATCTTTCAAAATATGTCTGCTGTTATTTGAGCGATTACACCATCCAAACATTCCTGGAAACCAACGTGAATTCATCTTTCTGCAGTAGCCTTCCAAAATACTTTAAAAACAGCACTAGAGCTACATCTGGGCTTTATACAACAGCCAAACTAACAAGTAGGCCAAAGCACTGTTCCAGACAGAAATCAATGTCCTGCGTTTCCCCCCCAACCAAAACAAGTTCAACAATTACATCTCTTTGAGGGGAGATAATTATTCACCAATGTGCCAAATGAACAATTTTGTTTGTCCGACAACAAAGTATAAACCACAAGTCTTGCGTGACAATCCAGAAAATCAAGCTGAGCTTTGGCCGCTGCCCCAGAACAAGCATCTGTCAAAACAAATGGATCTTGTTTTCAAAATATATAAATAAATAAATAAACAACTTATGATCCATGGATGAATTAAAAAAAAAAGGAACACTGACAAAGAATTGTGGAATCTCAACAGACATAAGCGTGACAATCATAGCAATTTTACTTTTGGGCAAAAAAGGAAAAATAACATCAATGGCTTTTAATGGAAGAAATAATGGCATTATCCCAAACTGCAAGATTACATTATGGGGAAAATAACCTTCAAGGATGCTGACGTTCAAGCAATTCAAAACAATGAAAATAACCTATAATACTGGATTTAAAAAAAAATGCATTAAGCATTTTTAAATAATAAAAACCAGTAGATTTATTACGGTATGTGTGTCTTTACATGAAATAAATTTCTATGTGATTCTCTTAAAAGGATTCTACTTGGAAACTGAATAAGGGAAATATGTGAATAACCATTCAGAAATTAAATGGACCCTAGAAATGACCCTGACAATGTCAGGACTGAAACTGTGCTCTGTTTGGTGTGAAAGATCAGTCTTGAGGTCACACCTCTACTGCTTGTTTTTTGGCATGCAATTGAGATGTTTCATTTCATACCAACAACAGATCTGGCACATTATCCAACAGCTGAAGAATGACAAAGGACAGGCAAAAATCCCAGAAGCTAACTTGCCAATCGAGGGTGCATCAGACGTGGACTTTGGCTAATGGGATTGAAAGGGAAGCCTGGTCATTCACTGCTAGAATGATGCATCATGTCCAAAATGCGCTCCAGTGCTCTGTATACATGGTTCAATCAGATGTGAAAATGAACGATATAAAATAAATAATTCATTCACCCCCTCATTGTTATTCAGGGTCACAGAGACAATCCCAGCACACATTGAGCGAAAGGCGGGGAAACACAACGGATGGCTCAACAGTTAATCAGAGGGCTTCAACAGACAATCATTCACACTTACATTTATGCCTAAGGGCAATGGATGTGACTTGAATGTGCTTTTATATATAAGGGAAATACCATGGCATGATGTCACCTTGTCTGTAACAGGCAAGTTATTCATGAGAAAGAGAAAAACACAGCGATACAACAAATTACTCTACATCCTTTCTCTGACTGACAAAACCTTAAAGCAACACCGTGCAAAAAAGTTGACTTAAAAAAAATTACCTAAACTAAGGCCTGATTTATATAACCTGACAAACCTAAAACCTGACTGATGATTCAGTAATTTCATCTTTTACTGTACATCTGCACAAATACTTGCCACCTAAAACAAGACACATCTCTTGACTGTTGCATAATTTTTTGGCTGCTGTTTCAGTATTAGAAACAAACAGAAAGGCAAACCACAAAGCTGCCACAGGGACACAATAAAACCATCTCACAATGGCCACTTCAACTGGAAATGACACCTACTCTGTGAGCATCCAGGTTGCCTGCAAGGCCCAATAATGTCTCCTCACAAATGTTTCACAAATGTAGCTGCCATTTCCCCAGTTAAACACACTTCATTCATAACTAACAGCAGGCCGCATGAGGTGATGTCAAACAAGGCTGTGGGTGGTTGTTAGGTGAGTGTTAAGATGTGTAATTCCCACAATCCCCCGTGTTCATAAATGGGATAGATAGCCACTGTCAGTCGGCATCACAGCCATCGTGTGCTGCTGGATTATTAGCTGCAAACACACACACACACACACACACACACACACACACACACACACAGTCAGTCTCTTTCCCTTCCTCGCTGCTTATTTTTTATGTACATTCTCGAGATTTATAGAACAGTTGCATACTGCAGCACCTCTAGTGTTATAATTGCATAACTGCAGTTGAATTACAGCTGACCTCATTTGGATGAAACCTGATGGTAAATCCCTTGCTAATATGGGAAGCTGCATTACTTCACTGCTTTGTCTGTGTTTGATTAGAAATCATAATTGTTTGAGGATGTTTTCTTTAAATAGGTATTTGACTACAATGTCTGTGGCAGGTATAGTGCAAGGGGGCATTGAGGAATTAAGTGCACAGTGGGCACAGTAGGCCAAGTCCAGTGTTGCAATGTCACAATGCTAAGTACATTTACTCAAGTACTGTACCTCCATTTTATTCGTATTTCACTTGAGTATTTCCATTATTCACTACTTTATACTTCTACTTCACTACATCTTGAAGGCAAACATTGGATTATTTACTCCACTGGAAATATTTGACAACATCAAGTATTAAATTTTTAGTATATTATCATATATCATCAATTGTTAAACTACCAAAAAGTATATAAAGTAACTAAAATAGCTCCACTTACCAGCTGCCACAACAAAGTAATGTTGACATAAATGCATCAATAATTATGATACAACAATATGTATGATTCTGAAATGGGACATTCTGCATAATGTGTACGTTTACATTTGAACTTTAACCATATTTTGATGCTAATACTTTTGTACTTTTTCTTCAGTGAGATTTTAAATCCAGGACAGAGTATTGCTAATTTTACTAAAGTAAAATATCTAAATACTTCTTAAACCACTAGCCAAGTTCCCTCTCCTATATTTATTTTCAATAAAACAAGGGCAAATAACAGCGTGTCCTGCATGGTCACCTCGTGGTCTGATACATCTACTGGGTAAAGGCAGCGTTGCCAGTTTTCATCCAACCAGAGACCTGTTGCATGTTAACCCCTCTCTGTCATGTTTCCAGTTGGCTTCTACCATGTAGAATAAAATAAATACATCAATGCCCCCCCCCAAATCCTACAAAGCCTCTCGAGATGATCAATCTCATGACTTTTAACGCTTTGGAACGTTCACGTAGTATGCAGGTTCTGTGTCACCACACAGCAATCAATCTAAAAGTTAGTATATGTACAGTATCATATGAAGCCATTGGTCCTTCCTTATTATATATTATTATATACCCTCTGTTAAAAACTGAAACATTTCATAAATACAAGGCAATAAAACATTTCCTTTTCTAAGACAATTGTTCACCAAGCACAACTAGAACCTCGACCTGCTCTGGACCTGCATTCATCACCAACCAACTGTCCAGTCTGTCACATTTCGTCAGACTTTGTCTTCTGTCGCCCACCATGTGTCGAGCCCATTACACTGTACTTCCTGAATCAACAGAGCAGCTTGTCAAAACAGACTGAATTTCAGTAAATAAAAGCTAATCAGTTGTATCTCAAAACAAATGATCCATGTTACGTTGCCAGATGAGCAGAACTCCGTGATGGCACCCACGGGGGTTCGAGATGCTTTATGGAGAGGACTTCTTTTCGGAATCACTTAACGAGAATGGAGGTTAACTGAGCAGGTTATCAACTCTTAATCAGTCTTCCTGCATCCAAATCTTGAGAGTAAAGGATTATTTTAGAGCCTTTCATCCTCAACTGTCTCTGAGTTTGTCAAAAGGGTCAACAGTTTAAAAAAATCAATTAGAATATTCCTCCTAAATAAGACCAATTTTATTATATTTAAGAGTATTTGGTTTGACAGGGTGTGTCATTGTGCCTCTCGCAACTTGTCTGTTTTACTGCTGTCACTTAAAAACATGTATTATTATACTTAATAAGGAACTACAATTTTTTTTTTCATCTGCGACTCACTGTATGGTGTGTGTCCTGTATTATGAAGCTAATTAGGTCATTTGCTCCATTGAAGACATTGTTTGGAGATTAAGTTGCTCTGACCCATCTGGCTAATGGCCTGGTAGGGTCTCAACTCCTATTAAAATATCCGCCACAGAGGACAAAGAAATATATTGAATCCTATTATTGTCCTAATCTAATTATTCAACATCAGTGGAGTATCATCTCCCCATAGCCCCTGACAATACAGCCATAATTGAATAAGGAATCCAAAAGGAGTTTTAAACATACATCAGTCAAATGCTGATAATTTGTACATTTTAGCTGTATTATTATATATATTTATTTAAATAGTGTTGTTTAAGACAATTTTATGTATGTCAGGCCATAAACAACTTACTATGACCACAATGGATTTTTTCAAATATTATATAAGTGAATAAAGTTGCATAACATAAAATGGTGAGTCCAGCAGTCAGTCACTTTTTTCCCTACCACCTCATCAGCTAAAAATGGTGACATCCAGTCTTAATGATCCCAAAGTGAATAAATAATTAGGAAGATAACAGTTATAGCACATAGTTAATGGGATGCTTCACAACATCGACCACTGGTCTTAGGCTTATGACTCACATCCATCTGCTTAGTCTGAAAAGGGCTGCAGCAATACTCTAGCCAGCTCTACTGCCCTTGTAACTAAACTGCCAGCCACTGGCACCAAATATAAAATGGCACAGACAGATGCGGTCTCTGGCTTGTGTTTTAGACACTGGCAAAATATAGATAAAAACAGATGATAAACCACTTAAAAGAGCAGAGACTTACAGACTGCACTCACTGTGCTGGTAATGTCATGACGCCAACGTTGGATAACTAAATTTTGAACCATAAAGTGGTGCTCTGGATTTAATCTTGAACCTGTCTGCTTTATCACCGGACAGCTAGAAAACTGTCCAGCAGCAACTGAGACATAAGCACATCATAAGATAATATAATGACATCACAAATGCATGCCAAGAACTCATAAAATAATGTATCATTAGTCTGTCATGAAGGGGTTATGCCACCATTATAACTAGGTAATTTAGTTGATTGAAAGCACTGCTTCAGGACATTTTAGGTCATCACTTTTACTTTACTTGTTACTACATTATTGTATTTACTTTTTCCTCATATACTGGAAAATGCAAATGATTACACCTGTAATCAGCTGTACACTCTCTTTCCTCAGCTTTGTAGACATATGTTCAGTAAGCATAATCTCTTCATTGTTAAATAAAAAATATTTTTGTGAGTATGAAAGTGTGAAAGTCAGTTATTCCAATTAATTTTACACCAAGGGGATGCTGTGAACAAACAACATAACAAATAAGTAAACAAGAAATACCCTTGATTACCAACACACTTCACAAGACACCATGAAGTCAGAATCACTTAAACGTACAAGAATCTGCATTGTTATGCTGCAATTACACAGAAACTACAAGAACATCTTTGTCTAGTGTCATTATGTAACCTCTACATTGCTCCATTGCTCAAATTTCAGATAACCATGTAAACAGTTCGAGCTGAATAAGTTATTGAAATGTTTAATTGTTCAATCAAAGGAACTTAGCAGTGTTTTGTAGGCTGTAATGTCCATCAGTGTCATACAGTAGTGTTTCATGCTTTAATGAAGATAAGAAAATGGTGCAGATCAGCTTGTCTGACTAAAGTCGTAGTCCTTTCAGTTCTGTTGATAAAGATCTACAACTCTACCTCAGCTGCAGAGGAGCTGCCTTTGTTAAATTGCATAAGATATTATGCAGAGTTTTCTGAGAGCCCTCCAAGCATGATTTTTGGTGATTTTCAGGTCAAACTGCACACTTAATAGAGACAGAGCTTCCAGTTTCAACACAAATCTAAAGTTTGCTCAATCTCCCTGATTATAATGGGGTCGTTTATATAAGCCTCCCACAATCAGGTAAGACAGATATCATCTGTTGTCTGCCACCACCATCTAATATCAGTGTTGTACTCTAATCAACGACAATCATTTCTGCGATTAAATGACTGTAGCCTGTGAAAACAGGATATATGACAAACTTGATCATGTAAAAACTGTTCAAGATAGTTTTTCTAAGATGAAACAGATCTGTCAGTGTCGATTTTTATCTAATGACTGTTGACACAAACATTATAGCAAACTAAATGAGGTTATCTAAACTTGATAGAAGACAAACTGTGAGAACTTGCAGCAACTGACAAATCCATAGCTGTTTAAATCATGGGGCAATTGTCATTTTATAATAAATGAGTATGTAATAGCCTGTTTTTTTCTGCAAGCTTTTCATTTTCATGACAACTTGATTATGTATTTACACAAAGATTGAAAGCTGAGTGCTCATGATGCTCATGGCTGCAGTCTTGCATTCAGAAAATAAACTTAATTTGCTCGGCGGAGTGCTAAGAAATAGCCTTGAAATGGGACATCAAGGCCTGGATGCCAACTCTCCCATCTCAATTATAAAGGCTAATATCTTTTCAAGGAAGACAAACATGGCCACAAGCGGTGCTTAAGTCAAGCAACAGGAGGCCTCGCCAAGGGCAATGTGACTGCTGATAAACCCACGAGTCAACAGCAGATTTAATCTCTGCGTCCCACTTGGCACATAATGGGAGAGTTCAGACAGATTTATCTTAGTAAGTCTTTGCACCTACGTTCGCTCTATTTTTTTTTTTATCTCATCAAGTGAATGTGGCACTGAAGAAAGTATGACAAGTTTCATTTCCAGTGGGTGGTCATGACAAGCAAGCCCTAGATCCCAACGCAACAAACAAACTTAATTAGAAAGAAAGAAAGCGCTGCAGTGTACCTTCTGTTATGCCTGCAGAAACAAAGCTTTAGCAAAAGTATAATAGAATTTAGCCTCATCATCGTCACCTGTGTCACCCACATCATCATTCAGGCAATCTGATTCTCTAATTAATCATGTGCTCCCACCACTACTGATACAGCCAAGTGGCAAAACTTGAATCATCATTACCAGATTAAAAAAAATCAAGAAGACACAAAAACAAGGTCAAAAAGAACTAATCATTCCCATTCTCTTGCTAATTGCTCTTTTAACAGTATTTTTTCAATATTAGATTATTATTGTATTATCAGTCTCATTTTTGTTATAGTATGTGATTGGATGAAGAGTTAGAACCATTGTGAAATATGGCAGTTTCAGGTTTGGTTATCCTAATTCTTGAATTTCATCTTTCTTTTTTTCTTTTTACATAGATAGAAAAAACACTAACAATTCTAATTCCACAGTATTACTAGTTCACTACATGGTAAATTCACACTTAATGATGGAAGAGTCAGATATGTGTTATTATTTGATAGTGGGTTCAGGGATCATAACCTTGGAAAACATACAAGGGTAATCTGCAAAACCTTGACAGAATGACAGTAACAATACTCAACCAGGCTCAGCAAACCTCTTTCATTAATGATAAATGCCATTAGAAACTCTGCAGTGCGCTTGCCGTATGTGGCTATCTACAGAGACCAGCCCAGCTTGCTACCAGGATGGGCTAACCTGCTCCATCAATTATGGTTCCTTGTTTCCTAGCCAACCAAATGCCAGGAAATTGACTGTGCGGTTGGCTCTGGTGCTGCTTTGTCAACAAATGTTTGAAATTAGCTTGAAAAATTTTTTACCAGATAATAATGGCATGTGTGTGTTTTATGTTACATGTACACAACTGGAATAATAAGTGACACATTCTATATGTAATCTGTTTAATTTAGATAAAAACATTTGCATGCAGTGTTGCTTCATAAAGCAGTTATAGACCTATTTAAGTAGTTAGTAATGTTTTTTATTTCAAGTATCCTGCTTGAGAGAGAAATTTGTGTTGTAGCAGAAAATCATGACAGCAGCATGTGCATAATGATATTGACAAAAATGAAGGTGGCAATCTGACTGAATAATTAAGCAGTGATCCACTGAAAGGAAAAGCTAATCAATAAAACAGCTATGATCTGAAAGTGTTTCCTCCTTTTACACACACACACACACACACACACACACACACACACACACACACACACACACACACACACACAGTGAAGACTCAGGCAGGACTAACTCAAAACAGGCCACATAAACATGAATATTCCTGCCCTCTCTACCTGCATACCAGAGTCCTCCTTCCTCCGCAGCCTGCCAGCGACCACGCCTGACTCCAGGCTTCTCTGTTTGCTTAACTATGCAGTCCTGAGGTGTACACTGAGTGGGCTGGGCAAGCTGTGGGAAACACGAGCTGATAATATCTAATCCTCTGTGTGAAGGACATATTTGTCTCCCCACCCAGTATCCAACATGTTTAATAATCCCACAGTACCCTGCTGAAATTTGACTGCAGCACACCCATTCATAGGCTACTGGAAAACATGCAGCTTCTCCTTGCCATTTAAACCTATGATACATTATGTTAGAGATAATATACAGTGTAAGGATTAACATATTTGAGTCCAAACTAAATAAGCTTGTCAAATAATACAAAGAGCTAAAAATGGTGATTTTTGCAATGTGACAAACAGTATGACTCTGAAGACTGATCTATAATGAATTTGACTCAATGCTGTATTGAGTCAAATTCCCCCACCTTCAAGGTCAAATACAATTCTTCATGTCATTGTGCCAAGTCTGCAAGTCGATCTCTATATCCTGGTGAGCCAGATAAGACTTCATAAGTTCATCACAGCGTGAGCCGCATAGATGAGGAGGAAGCAAGATATCTCTCTCTGGTCCTGTGTCTTGATATCACAACATCATCACAAAAATGGCAGGAAGAACTCTACTGCTCTACAATATTCTGGTGCCAAAGGGAAATTTTGGGTGGTCGGGTTCAACTTTTCACAAGAAGAGAGCACTTGTGGTGCTGTTACTTAAGGTATGTACGGATTAAGCAGATTTTGTGCCAGAGTGCTTGGTAAGTTGTGACTTTTCTGTTCCCATTTTAGTGGCTGTGTGGAAGCACTGACGAAAGTGAGCTGACACCCACTTTGCAGAAAGCCACATTTGAATCTTTGCATATGCACAGTCCTCGGTGAGACACATCTGGCCGCCATCTCCTCTAAAACAATTTCACCCCAGGGAATTGCCACCTTGCAATACTTGCGTTATGCTAAACAGTCAAACCAATCAGGCCGATGCATGTACTGTATGCAAGTACCAGCTGTTGTAACAGAGATCACTCTTCATTTTCATATTCACGGCTTTGTTTACCTGCCGAGGGCACTGGCTGCTGGATTGCATTCGTACCTAGCTTTCTATTTAGTGCAGACATTTCACCAACATATAATTTAAGGATTTCTTGACTTCCTAGTTTCACTTGGTGTAATTCATTTATGCTTTTAAATGATTAATGGGTGTACTGCAAAATAATACAGCCCTAAGTAGTTGTCTGTGTTATGTGAGATTTCCATACCTATCAACTGAATAACAACAAAAGCACCTCAGAAGATTTTCCTGGAAAACTGAGTGAGCTGACAGTTTTCAATGGACCAGCTTCATGTCGAGACTTCAGCTGAACAGAGAGGGCAGACGGGTCTTGCTCTCATTCTCACACACAACAGCTTATTCAGCAAGACTTCTTATTGTTTTGATTATAAACTACTGTAGCGGCATTACTGCCAAGACAGGTCACCAAAAAAGCTTGCCCCTCACAGTGTGTGTAACCTTGAAATTTAGCGGTGAATCATGAGGGGAGAAGTGTATTTTGCTAACTTTCATCCAGTCTTGTTGCTGTCTGCTGTGTGTAATTATACTGTCGAGGCGGGCGTCCATTACATACTGATAACACAAGTACTATACCTCAATTTGTCCAAGAACAAGTGAGCGAGAAAAACACTGTCAGCACAAACAAAGCCTGAAGTTGTAATAATGAAGTAGTTTGACAAGCATTTATCAAACAGGATCATGAGCATGTGACATATGGGTCTATGTGACAATTTTCGTGACTGATGTCTGTTTTTATATTCATCTGTTATCAGAAAATGTTGGGAAAAAGTCAGGAGCGGTGGTGCTTCTATCTTTTGTTTTAATTCACAGCACTGCCAGAATTAGTTTGTATTTTCATAGCATTGCTCTCTGAATTGTTCAGTATGCATCACAGGCCTCTGGCCATAGAGCCGTGGCAGAGCAGAGCCTTCACTATGCACCAGACAACTGTAGTGAAATGATATTAAGCTAACACGCCAGGCTTGTTATCAAGCTAACTGCCACTTGATAGAAAATAGCTACTCCTAAGACTGTAGCTTGCTACAAACTGCTGTAATTTAGAGCCCTTGTGTGCCAAGGGGTTTAGTGGTGTAAATGTGTGAATCAACACAGTATTATCTGTCTTTTTTCATGGTTTGCAATGTAAGCTGCTCTTAAATCATGCAGTTTTCACATCCACTAGATGTAGCAGGATATGAACTGAAAAACATCACCTAGGGGGAGTTAAAGAGGGCGGCCCACTGACGCAGGCTTTGCCAGCAGTCAGCTTCTCGCACTCTTGGGCCCAAACAAATGAATAAGGAAACAAGGTCTGTTTAGTTTAAATAGTTTTAAGGTGATAGCCAACTCGCAGCGTGATATGACATGACACCTGAGTAATGCTGACAGAACAGATTCTAAATGAGGTGCAGAACACAAGGTGCTCAACCATAAGGTGAGCGATATACAGTACCTGCTCCAGGGAGGTGGAGGAGGGAAAATATTGACAAGCAAGCACCACTGGAGTGTGTCGGAGCAAACTGAGCAGCTCATAATATAATAACAATTATCACTGCTGCCTTGGCTTCATCAAGCAGCGGAGAGAAAAAAAATGTTTTTGGATTGTTTCTGATTGTCACTTCAAACTTGAAGTACTTCACATTCAGCAGCTCAGACTGTAAACCCCCCACACACCACCACCACAGAAGTTGAATACAGCTCGTCTTATCCAATTTGCTTGAAAGGAGTCCAGCCGAAGTGACAAAAATGGGGGTTGCAGCACACAAGTGGAGCGCCTTTACACGAGGGCCTAAAACATTAGTAGCTACATTAAAAAATGTGCTGTAATGTTTCTAAACTGTGTTGCCTGCAGCTGAAAAAGAGTGTTGCAATAATTATATTGATAAACAGAAAACAAATCAACAATCCTGATAAGTTTAAGTCATTTATCAAGCAATAATGACAAATATTTGTTGGTTCTTAAATGTGAGATTTTCTGTTTTTCTCTGTTTTTCTATCATTCAAAATTCTGTGTTTTAGATTGCTGGACTGAAAAACAAACAAACAAACAAAAAACAATCCATTTCAAAGATTATTAAAAAAACTTATCAAATTATATACATATACTGGTGAATCCGAGGCCCCACGATACCATATTATCACATAACTTAAGTCATGATACAATATTATTCCTCTTCTGATATGAGTACTGCCATAACATATACTAAGATAATGCAATGACGAACCATAAAATTATGTGCCCAATGGTTAACTTTTTAGTCTGTTCATCTCACGTCAATTCTTTGCAGCAAAATGTACCTAGCAGACTTAAAAAGGAACTGATTTCATTTTTCTAGTCGGCTGCCAAAAGTTTAATTTGTATTTAGGATATTAATAATCTATAAAAAAAAAATAAATAAAATAAAAAAAAATACTTGGCATACATGTACTGGTACAATATTGCCACTTAAAACACTGCAATACTATGTTTTAGCGATTCCCCCCAATCCCTAGTGAATTCTGCAAACTTGGAAGTTGGACTGTCTGAAATCCTTGGGTGAAAGGCATATTAAACTCTAAAAAAGGTCAGTCAATAAAGATATGAATTTCAGCTACTTTCCCTTGCAGCACATGATATAAAAAATAATGGATTAGACTAAAAGGGCACACTTTAAAAACTATATATAGTGTATAAAAAGGGATTTGTTTTACCTTTTGGTTTAAAAGATTGCAAAAAATTGATATTAAGCACTGACCTCAAACACTTATATTTCCCTGTCAATGTGTGAACATTTTCTACAGATCCTGCATGGTAAATGTCCTCCAGTCCCAGCTATCTTAACAACTTCATGTGAATACTATCTAGATTACAACACATACTTTTTCAAGGCTGTATGTCTCCCGTGTAAAATTTCATTGAATAGACTATTAACTGTGGCCTTTAATGCTGCATTTAATAAAATATTAGACACTGCACCCTGTTAGACTATCAATACCAGTACCAGAGTCATTGCAGGTTGTTTCTGCAATGCTATATACATTACAACCGTCCTTATAACTCTAAAGCTCAGTGTTTCAGATCTTATATTGCTTCACCTTAAAACAAATTGGGGTGATGTTTCTTAAAAGGCCAGTATTGCACTTTTGTTGTTTTCTGATTCCTCTACCTGCAATTCAGCAGAGTCTTTGTGAGAAGTAGTGCTCCCATGCTCTTTCCAGGCCATGGGCTGTACAGTAATCAATGTTGATGAATGAGTAGGAAGGCTCTCTTTATTCCAGCCCTCGCTGAATAGAAAGTTTCCATTATCTCTCACAATGTATTCACTCTATCAAAGTGACAGGGTTGAGGCAAGCCACACTCCATTGCCCTCACTGTGCCCATACCTACCTTCATCCGTCTACTCAAAAGAACAGGGAAAGCCGGAAGAGACTGCTAAAATAACACTGCACAAACCTACAAAATCTATAAGACTTTAACTCTTAAGGTTTCATCCATCAAAGCTGTAAGGATACAATTACGTGCATGTGTTGTGCAAAAATATCCACTGTAACAGGGAATAATTCAAGAGAGGATGGAGGTCGGCATTTCTCCCTTTGAACCATTTGACAAAAAGTCACTTCAGTACATTTTTAAAGAAAAATGGTGGGGAAAAAACAACTTACCCACATTTTGTTCAAGCAATATTTCACTTTGCTACAACAGATTTATTTTACAGCACACTTTTGTACCTGGTGTGACTTGCCTAGCCATCAACCTCTGACACTTAGAAATTTGTATTCACCACTGGCAGTCAAGCAGTTTTCAGTGTCTCTGTATCATGTCAACAAAAAAGTTACATTGTTTTTTACTCATCTACTGTTTAAATGGTAGGTACTGTGATAAGAACTAAAAGATGAAGACTATTAAAATCATTACGGTGATATCCTCCCAAATTACCCGTAACATACCCGTAAGAATGCTCCTAAAAGCTGTACCTGACTGTGCCACAACTCTGATCAAGAATTTGCGGTTCATTTACAAACCTCCAAACTTATTGTCCATCATCTCATGAAGGTCCCATTTTAAACTGGATATCAATAAATAATGCTCAAGTACAACAAGCTGGCTGGAAAATGTGAGATACCAGAAAAAAATTACATGGGGGTAGCTTAGGTAACTCTTAACACAGTTGTTTAGTGAAAAAATCATGTTTTACAATTTTTAAAGGTCCAGTGTGTACAATTTAGGGGGATATATTAGCAGAAATAGAATACAATATAATAAGTACTGTATGTTTTCTTCAGTGTATAATCATATTAAAATAAGAACTGTTGTGTTTTTGTTACCTTAGATAGAGCCATGTATATCTACACAGGGATCAATCCTTATCTACGGAGTCCGCCATGTTGCATCGCCACATTTCTACAGTAGCCCAAAACGGACAAACCAAACAGTGGCTCTAGATAGGGCCTTTTCCTTTTTCGCGTCAGCCATGGTAGTCAGCATCCCATCCACGATGAGAGTCTTGGAAAAACACAGATTTTTTAACATGCAACTGATTTATTCAGCGTTTTTACTGGTTTAAATATCATGGTCTGTTTGTTTTGGAGAAAGGGAGACCTCTGCGGAAAATCCAGTTCCCGATAAAAACCTTTTGAATGTCTGTATAGAAATAAGGTAAGCACACATTGAGTTATCAGAGAAAAAAGGTGAGTATGCATCAGCAGGTGCTAGGCTAGCTGCCCATCTGCGACAAGCCGAACAGCATCGGAGAAACTTAGATTTGTAATGTGAAACTGCTTTGGTCAGTGTTTTTTTTTTTTTTTTTTTTACAGTTTTTAATCACCTCGTCCGTTTGTTGTAGAAAAGAAGAAACCTCCGTGGATAAGTCAGGTCCAGGTTGAAACCTTCTAAACAATAAACACTGAAGGAATTCCAACAGGGATTTTCACACTTGGTACGTGAGAGAAGTTTCAGCTGGTTGCAATCTGCAATCCTCAATCTAGACGCCACTAACTCCCGTGAGTCCTTCACTCTGCTCCATTAACACAGTTGTTAAGTGAAAATGTCATGTTAAAATTTTTAGTTATTTTTATGTTATTAATTCAGTTCAGTTATTAACTGCTTTATCAAGATCACTGTCCTTAGCTTCCATTAATGTCTAATTCCATCATCTTTTTCTAAATGCATTTAAACAGTCCCACTGTACATCCAACCAGCTGATCATATAAGCTGGAGTCCTGCACATGTATTCGAGAACATGTTACATGATCATATTACTCTGTACATCTGCTTATCATTCAAAGTCATTTTAATAAAGAGCTGAAGAGGGATGCGGAGGAGCGACGCCGGCCATAAAAAGCAGCCAGTGCACACACTGGGCCCAGCTTCCTGTATCATTATGTTACTCTGCTGTGGTTGCCTTTTTAGAGGCTGAACTCATTATTTTTTCATGTTGTGGATCTTGGGACTTTACGGTCCCCTGAGAATAGGGTCATGCTCTTCTCCATTAGTTCTGTTAAACGGCATGCGCCTCCTATTGTTGCAATAATACGACACAAAACCAAAATCAGGTAGTGCATAGATTATTGAGATGGAGGATGGTGTTATCGTCATGCTGAAAGAGAAAGAGGAGTGTTTCCTCCATGAAAATATGGAAATATGATAAAATGATCCATTGCCTTTGTCTTACACATCGATCATTCATTTATTATTGCATTTCTTCACAGTGCTTGTTCTAAGTGTGGAACATTTGGTGACCTGATGTCTGTTTTGAGAGAAATTCACTACTTTTGATATTATTAAACGTGACAGCGCAGGGCCCAGTAGCTGTAATGATTAATATCACTGGATAAGTATTAAAAAAAACAAGCTGCATGAATGCTGTTGAAAATCAAAATTCGGACACCTTTTTAAGTCAAGCAACGAATCTAATTATATCTGATATCCCACCTCTTCTATTTAACTTAGTGTGATCACACTGGTACTCATCTCAGGTGCTCACTATTAAAGCCACTAAATGCCATCTTCCACTGTGCTACTTTAACGGCTTGCAACTCAACTGTGAAGTCGGTATTATAAGTTTGGAAGGTCATACACCTCAAATATTGGATTTCAGGATGTAAAAACATCAATTAAAACTTTGGTGCATTAGGAGCAAAACCAAAGACTTTTGAATATAGTCAGCTGTCTGTGAAAACTAATTTCCGAAAGCTGTAATTATTTTCTCCTGGAATCTTCCTGCATTGCTGAAAAGTAAGCCGTTTAGTGTTTCCACACAACCAGATGGTCTTGCTCGCAATACTGAGAAGCACTGAGAGTAAACAACATGAAGAGGCACGGGCTGAATGCATCGACCAATCTATCAAAGGGATCCTTAAGCTTGATGATAACATTTGGTCTGTATTGCATAAAGCCTTAAAAAGGTGAAGCAACAATGTGTGTTACAATCAGAATAATAAACACAAAACAAAGCAAACTGAAAGAGAACATCAAGAGCACTTTTCATGCAGCTTAAAATTGCCATCCTGCAGGAGATGGATTTCTAATAAACGTCTAATAAAAGCTGAAATAAGATGAAGAGGTACCTTGACATTTTAAATTTTAGTTATTCTTCCCCATACTTGCCTCACATAATGGGGAAAGGTTTTATCATTTGTCCTTTAGCCACCATAAAGATGGCTTATTAGCATTTTAATTCCTAAATGAACATATTTAAATGCATACTATATCCTGATATCTATTTGATGGTCAAGTCTGACCAATGTGTACAACACAGCACAACACAGTTACTTGTTTAACTAAAAAATGTGGCTGCCTCAAAGAATCCAGTTTACAGTAGCAGGGATAAGCCTCTATCCTTCTTATGGTAACCCCGAATAAAAAAGCTGCATTACTGGCAAAACTGTGACATGTAAGCATCTTATCTGGATTGTGTTGTCTCTTTCCAGAACATCCCGACTAACACCTGAACTGGAATATGAAACAGTGCACAAGCAAATATTCAGAACACGGCATGCATGTAAATACACTCAAACAAACCGGTTTGTATTTCCTTAAATCAAGTAGCAATTAGCTCCAATAAAGGCAGACAAGAAGCTTGAAAAGCTCCTTAAACCTGCAATGTGTGCTTAGATCTTATCTACAGAGAGAGACAGATATGATGGGCATGAAAAGAGTCTATATCTGACAGAGACCAGTTCCTCCTGAACTGCACTTAGCCATTGCAACGGCTTTCATCACTGATCCTCAAGAGGCCAATTTCCATCTGCTTGGAATATTTATGTTACCTAAAACGAACCTGATTGCTTACGCGCCTCCTCATCGAGCGAAGGTTTTCCTATCAGTGTCATCGGCTTACTGGGATGTAAACAGTCCTCATTGTGGCCATGGTTTGTGCCCAGGTGGATGGCTGAGCAAAATGACAAACTGTTATTGTGATGCGACAGCTCTTTGGCATTAAGCGTATTAGGCTGCAGGGATCATCACTGCATGCTAATGTTCCTGATAGGGAGGACCAGAGCGCTTCCAAGGTTACTGAAAAGCCTTGTGTGATGTCAAATTAAAATGTAATTTGTTGCAGAAAACAGAGATGCATCAACAAGCTAATCATTTACATGTTTGTTTCTCTGCCGGGGCACTGCTGGGCAGGCCAGAATGTTTTTCAGCTAAATTAACATTCATTCATTCATTGGTGCAGTTACCCTTCATCAGTGGGTGCCTTTATATAGCTCAGACAGTCTTACCCATATTATAAACCTGGAAGTTAGAATTGCAGGTTTTATCCATAAAAATCTAAGATATTCAGTGCAACGTTCCTGTGCTTTAGATTTAAAAGAAAAAAAGCACCAGCTCTACCTTTGTTCTCCCTTAAAATGGCTTCATCTTTGTTACTCAGACAGATATGCTGTAATTCTGAGCCTTAAGGTTAAGAGGTATTTTTCTACATTTCTGCAGGCTTGGAAAGCTTCTCTCAATGCAGGCTCCTCCTGCAGGATTTGTCACGTGCAATTCTATCTAATGCACAAGACAAATGTCATCATCCATCAGCTATACCACAAAATGAATAGAGTATATGTCAGTGACTGTCAATTACTCTGCCTAACACTTGACAGGTTCGGGAATCTTAAAATTATTGTGTTGTTGATGAGCAAGCAAAGCACCTCTGCCTGCGAGATCCTCTAAAGCCTCCAAAGCTTCAAAAGCCTATGTTAACACAGACAACAATTCACCAATATTTGTTTAATTTCACACAGCATTTTCAGTCTTGGCTCACCATTGTTACCTGCCACCTGTACTGTGTTTGTGCTGAGATCAGTGGGTCTACTGCAAAAACTCTTCTACCATGATCCCTGCGCAGAATTTTTTAAGAGACTGCTTATCATATTTGTTTTAATCCGACAGACCAAACTACAGAGCTCACAGTCAATTGGTCAATTCACATTATGTTAATCTTCTAACCCAACTACCTTTTACAGCAGGGTAGGCCAAACTGAACCCACAACTTTATCAGAATGTAGTTGTCGACTATGTTGGCCAAATTTCAAGATAATTCACCGAATCCTTATAAACAATATTACTGAGAAAATCTGACACTTACAAATCTCCTACCTAATCACCTCTCACCAGCAACCCATGAGAAAGCAAAAACAAACACAAAGTATAATGAAGCAGGCTGAGCACAAAACCCAAAATAATTAGCCAATTAAAGGTGTGAAGCAACAAAGAGGAGGCAGCGTGTGCAAAGTCTCAAGGTCAAACGCATTTAAATGCAAATTCAAATAACCGATCAGCGAGGAGGACATGTGGTTTAACGACCACATACAAATGAAACCATCTGCCTCTGTATAGCCGAAGTAGCTGAATAGTTTACAGGAATGCACTTACATTGTGCAGTAAATTAGCAAATTGCCTAGATGAGCTTACAGTGCAATTACCAAACATCAAGAAGTAATATTCATGTAAAAGGGACAAAAAAAGCTTGTTGAATAACAATAAATGCAATTTAGAGTCTGCAAAAGAAGCCTAGGAGGAGAGGAAAACACCAACTATTGCTTTACTTACTTTGCTGCGTCCCACATGTTTGCTGATTGACAGCAAGCGCCAAGACATAGCATTTATTGATAAGTGATTTTTCAGGCCGGGCACCACGCAGTAGCTGGCAGGATAAGACAAAGTAGAGGAAAACCACATTTGAAATGCCGGGGGTGTAGAAACATGGATAACAGAATCGATACAACTAAAACCAGGCTACACAATTTCTTTGTGTCAAACTTGTTTCAGGGTTTTTGAGAACAGATCTGTCAAATATGTAAAAGACATATTCCACTGTCGGAAACAGGCAGCATTGAGGAAACTAACAGTAGTAGTTCCTTAAAGTTTGATTGATTTTTTTCCTAAATTTATAGTAATCACATCAAAATCAGTCACTGTTTCTGAAAAAAAAAAAAAAAAGACTGACGTACCAAATAACATTCTTGCAGCTTCAGTCTCCATCTGATACAAACATTTACCTTCACTCAAAGTAAACTTGATCCTTGATGATGTGTTTTCGCTTCAGTGTATCACCCATTATTTTCTGCCTCCTCCGTGAAGTACTACTAAATGAATTTCAGTGGACGCAACTGCCACACACACTCAGACAGTGTGCACATGCAGACACACACACACTGTCTGCACTCAAGTGTGAATTCCTCAGATTTAATTAGAAGCTAATTTTGAGTCATTATACAACTGCAAACAATATGGAAATGAGCTCATAGGTTCCTGACAGTTCAGTTGACTTTGACCAGGAAGAAGCATGACGAATTGAAGGGGGAAAAAAATCTTGTTTATTAGCATCTCGTTTACTCACCAATTATCTGATAGCTGAACGGGGGCATTATAAGTCAAGAGAGGGGGCTTCACTGCGGAAAGTTGTATCCAAAGTGTCATCTATAACACTTCTTCATTTGGAATAACAGAGGATTGTCTTCTCCAGCAGCTATTTAAGGTTTTTTGCATTAAAGATTGATCTTCTGGACCTCTGTTAACATTATTTATCTACGCCCCTGTAACCGCTGATGCATATCCCTGATTATTACTGGAAGTGCAATACTTTTTTCACAGTCTTACAGTGAAATATTCAAAGTAGTTTGTGGTTATTTTGCGACTTCCTGCTGGTGAGAGACTGCTCCATTTGAAACTGATGAAACTCCCAATACACACCACTGTTTAATATTAAAGCCATGTGAAAAAGTTTGCTAAAAAAATTTCTTTCCCAGCTGAAACTCCCCAGCCCAGAAAGCATGTCTCCCAAAATTTTGTATAATCACAAACATGTCAGTGCACTTTTTTTCACTCCCTGGCACACAACTTTAAAATAGCCTACCTCCTGGACCCATGGTGCTGGATGTGTAATGAAATCTCTGCTGAAGCTAATATCCTTTTGCAAATGCAGCCACTTCCTCCTCAGCTATGCAACTGCAGGACATGCATCCAGCCTCAGCTTGCACCTTTACTGTATGCACTGTATACACATGAGTGTACATAGAGCAAACACATAAGATGGTTTTGTTGTTGTAGTTTATTTAAATCAAGGTCTGAAGATGCTTAGGTGAGCAATGTCAGTACCTCTAGTGTGTGTACCAAATGATATTTGAAGATACACTCTGACATCCTCTTTCATCAATAAAACTTTGCTTCACCCTTTTAGTTCAAAGTCATCCAAAAATGAGGACTCCAACTTTTGCAATGAACATGGTGCTAAATAAATGAGCAACTCAACACTGATCTAATATTTACTCCACTGCCACAAAATAGGCCTCATTCAGACAGTGCATACACACAAATCTGTGCTTAGACCGTGCGTATGAACATTTGACGCACAAAACTTATCTGAATTTGCATGAACTCTAACATTATCACAATACCGTAATTTCTAACTTTGATACTTATTTAAATTAAATCAAAATTAAAGATAAATAGAACAAGGTTAACGTTTTGACATTAGTGAAAACATCATTTTTCTTGCAGTAGTGCACGTGTTCTGTTCAAAAGCCTTTTAAATCATCACACATTCAAAATGAAATAAAGTGCGAGTAAAAACCAAAACCAAAACCATTCCGCAAAAGCCTATATGTAACCAGAGCGAATGACACAAGTGACGAGGAGACGGCACTATGATTGAATGAGAGGAGGCAGGGCTATGGAGGCACTGAAGCGGTGGGTGTGTCCATTCGCTGTCTGAGAGAAGAGAGCAGGAGAAAGTAGTATCGGCAGTACCAATACTGCAGATAATGAGTATTGACACAATTTCAAAATATTCAAAATTGATATGTATCAATAAACTGATATTTTTGATAACACTATTGTACTCTCAACCAAATTTACTAAACTAAAAGCATTGCATATTAAAACCACATTCATCAAAAAAGGCTTTATAGACAACATTATTAAAAACTGTGAATTTGCTTTGATTTTTATTTATTTATTTAATTTTAACATTTAACAATTACTAAACATTAATGCATTAGCCATATGTATTAAATCATGAAACAGACACCCTTTTGTCCTCATCAATTATTGCCATAATTAAAACATTTAACTATAAAAAAGGAGTGTCCCAGTCCAAGAATGTCCACAGGTAACAGTTTTGGTTTTCATCATTTTTATTGACATGACCTATATTGATTGCCTCCTCCTCCCATTTCTAGTATCATAAGAGTGTGCTTCTGCAGCCAATGTTAATTGTTAGCCAACTGGTTATTTGGCCTATTAACAGGCATGCAGGGTGAATAAAATATTCTGATTTACCCCCAAGCAGGTGTTAATAAGGCATTTCTAGCCTTGCTGAAAGGTATTGCAGTCTGTGCCTTCAGGAGAGAGCGCATCTTTAGAGACCAAAATAATATGTCTGAACAGAGTGACGAATGGCTTATAAGCCGCTTTCGACTGTCGAGACAAGTTTTGCTGCAGCTGTGTGGTTCTCTGGAATGGCATCTAAGTAATCGGACTCACCACTCTCACCCAAAACCTGGTTCAAGTTATGTCCACTATCAGTTTCCTGGATACAGGGATATTTTAGGAGGAAATAACAGATCGGGTTGGGACATATTTCCTTATAAAGAGAAATAGGGGCGTGGCAGTATGCTGAATGCAAATAACAGGCATGCACGTGTCAATTTAGAATGACATTGATGCACTTACATACAGATAGTGCTAAGAACAAAATTGTCCATTGCGCACGTCATGAATCTGACAGTAATTCTGCATGCACACTTATTATTTGCACAAAGTAAGAACATTTATACATACATACAAGTGAATGAAGCCAAAAGTCTTTAAATACATAATTTAATGCTGTCAGTCATCATCACCACTAAAGTAAACTCATTTTGATTACATTATGATATGTATATGTATAATGCACAGGAAGCTGTAGAAATAACAACATTTACATTAAATCAAAATGCTAATGAGACCTAATTGCACAGCAGTGTTGTTTTAAGCATGAATATGTCTAGAAATCTCACTTGAGTTTCCAGCACACACTAACAGTACTTCATACACACTGATCCTTTGCTTAAGACATTATATTAAAAATTAAAATGAACTATTTTTCTAATAATTAAAAATAATTCTGACATGCCATTATCCTTTTTTGATTGTATCAGCCCAACACTGATCACCCCATCTGTCATTTGATGACAGAAATTACAGTGTTTCTCCCACTCTGACATCTGAACCAGGTTTTAATGAAATGTTTTATATTGACTATGCACTGTACAGTATGCGTGTGGGAGTTGATTTGATGTTGCCAGCAGTTTAGAGCTTGTAACAGGATTTGTAAGTGCATTTGTGCTCATCGAATAACTCCCTTTTAATATTTGATGATATGTCTGATTTATTGTGTAAACCTAATGAAGTGCTATTTATTTTCAATGTGAAGTGCAATTTATATGGACTGTCACTGCACACACTGCATATAATGATTCTATAAAGCAGTTGTATCTTACTAGGACTATGTAAAAATTACCCTCAGTACTTCAAGCCCACACCCCTCATTCTAACAGGGCTTTCAGACAAAAAGCACAAATTTGATATTGACTATTACTTCCAATGAAGAGAGTGGCTGCAATCTCTTGGGCAGCTGAATGAGCCAGAGTGTAGATTTTCTGCCAGATTATGTGGCCAAAGTAGGGCTGGGCGATATGGCCTAAAAAAAAAATTCTCAGATTTTTTCACAACAAATCCGATTCACAATTTAATTCGATTATCCCCCTCTACGTAAAATCATTTTTCAGAAAAATATTTGCAGCCTGGTAGCACGTACCTGGGCTCCAAAACTTTCAGCATGTGAATAAACCCCGGCTGTTCCACGGTAAATATGGGCAACGTATCTCTTGCAAGATACATCGCGACTGCATCCGTGATCGCTGTCCACCAGGCCCTTTCTCATCATACGGCAGTGTTTCCCCTACCATTATATTGCCCACCATTATATTAAAACAAATCGACCTAAACTACAAATTCAAATTAATCGATTTATCGCCCAGCCCTAGGCCAAAAGTTAAACTAAATTGAATTTTGACTCCAAATACGCTAACCTTCAACCATAAAGCACATCAAGGGGAATTCTGGCATTGATGGAGGCCGATTTTAAGGTTGCAACAATTTTACTGTAGAGTAGAATGAGGTAAATTTAAATTTTGTGTATTTCTGAATACCTAGACTTATAAATGGTGGCTTATTATTAGTGATTTTTCACTTATGTCCATGGAATCTTCTTTAGTTGCTTTGTAGAATTATGGATTGTTTTTAATTCTGCACATCCACACAACATTCAGCCAACTATTCACTCTCACTTTGTCTGAAACCAGCATAACTGTTCTTCCCACCGGTTTACACCATGAATACTTCCTCCCCACGTCACATTTGTTCCCATACTCACTTTAATCTGTAAATGCTTGGAATTACAAAACCCAGATACCAGAACAGTACTAAAAATAAATTTTATTGTGATATTTTAAACCCTCTTTTGTAGACTGCAATGGAGGTTTGCTTTATTTTAGTAACAGAGTGAATCATCTTGAGGTCATTTACATTGTGACCCCAATTTATGTCACATCCTTTGTGCGTTTGTCTTAGCCAGCAATAAGAAGCAAAAACAAGGAAGACAAAAAAGAAACAAAACTTTCAGTCTTGATGACCAAAGTAAAAAAAAAAGTCCTTATACTTCTAGCAGCTCAAATAAGGGAGTACATCCCTATCTTCCACATGAAAAAAAACATGAAGTGTAAACAATTTCACCCTGGATGATTTACAATATATTAAAAAAATACAAGTCTGATTAAATTAATTTCTAGAATTTCTACTATTTGCAATCAGAAAAACACATACTGCTGGAGAATATTGATAAAGAGAGACGAAACCTATTCTCTTACAGTATCCTGATACTGGAAGCCTAATTAACACTTAGAGCTATGCAAGTCCCTGTATGTCTGGAGTTCAGTTTAGTTGGAAGACACATAATTGTTGGTAGAAATAATACTTAATTAGCTGTCTAGTTTGTTCAAAAAACTGTCCTTCGCTTGAATATGGAAGGCACTTTGCTCAAGCAACCTTCAGCACTTTCCTGCGCAAACTCTCAAGTTCACAGCCAATGCTGCATAATGGAGACAAACTCATAGCTGAGCAAAATAAAAGCAGCGATTTGTCTGACTTTGAATCCATCAAGCTTTTAACCTTGCAAGGATAAGTATGTTTAGATGAGTGCTGAACTTGTTGAATAAGTACATAGAGTAGTTAGTAGTTTCTCAAGTTCTCTGAATTGTTCTTAAATCTTAATGTATAAACCTCACATTCAACTGTCAGGTCTGCTGTGTCAGACCAGCAGATCCAACGTTCCCTACAGCAGCTGCAATGTTCCTAATTGCTGAAAATGTCACATTTTACTGGATAATCATCTTTTATAATAAGAGCCTCTACGCACAAACTGGCAGAGAATGATTATCTTCCTGAATTTAAGTGATTCTTACAAAGCACTGTGCAGGAGAATGCACACACAACATATTGCTGTAATAACTGAGCGCGGGAGATCAGATTGAATTGATAATTCTTCTTCTTGCCTCCTCCGACACTTCCTTTTATCTGAGTAAGTGCGCTTCTTTGCCGAGTTCTTGTGCCACATGGGGATTATTTTCAAATTTTGTTGGTTATCTTGTTTAGCACATTTAACGAGCTGCAGGGCATGCAGAGGTGAGCAAACATAGATACATGGATTATGAACTGTGAATATATTGTACATCCAGGCCTCAAGTGATTTATGAATCTACGAAAGTAAAAATCTTTAAGGGTCAACTTACTCACATTTTTTTTTAAAAAGAAAACAAAACATATTTTGTCAGTTATTATTAACAATATCCAACCACGCAGATGGTTTTGGCTTTATGACAGAGATTTTGAGATAGCTGTCTGTGAAACTGAAACTTCTGCTGCCACCTCAATACAGTGGAGGTGAAAGCAATTTTGTTTTTGCTGCAGAAAACATTTAAAAATGTGCCTTTCAAAAAACAAAGTCCTGTGTTCTCTTAATAATCCAAAGACCTTCCTATAAACCATTTACATAAGGATTGTTTGCATACAAAGAAATTCCAGTAAAAAAGAATCTCTGGAAGGTTTGTGGATTATTCCTGATTGGAATACTGCTTCTGGAAGGACATATTGATGTTGAGTTTTCCAATGTTTTGAGCTTTGAGCTTTAATCACCTCCAGTGTTAGGATTATCTAAAAAAACACATATCTCAAAACCTCGGGACAATGAGCCAAAGACCAGCACCACAAGGGATAAATGGAAATATACAGTATGTCTTTATATTATTTGAATAAACTGAACCTGTAAAGCTCTATGGAAAGACTTGACACTATGGTGACACCCTGGAAAGAGGGTCAACTGTAGTCAGCTGCACTTTCAATGACAGACTATAAACCAGCTAGTGCAGCGCATTTCAGTAGACTGGGAAAACAACAACATTTTTTGTTGCATGTGAAGTTTCTCGATAGCTGCTGGATATATTGGCATGAAATTTTGTACAGATATCAATATTACCCTCTGAATGAACAGTAGTGGTGATCCTCTGACTTTTCATCTAGTGCTATCATAGGGTCAAAATTTCAATTTGTCTAATACAACTGCAAACTAATGACACTCCCTCATCAGCCTTAGCAAAGTATGAATGATAAATGGACTGCATTTATTTAGTGCTTTTCTAGTCTTAGCGACCACTCAAGCACTTTACAACACAAGCACCATTCACACACGTCCATACATTGGTGGCCAAGGCTACCACACAAGGTGCCACCTGCTCATCAGATAAACATTTACATGCACTCACACACTGATAGCACAGCCATGGGGAGCAATGTGGGGTTCAGTATCTAGCCCAAGGACACTTCCACATGGAGACTGCTGGCGCCACAAATTCAACCACTGACCTCAAATTAGTAGACAACCACTTTACCTGCTGAGCCACAGCCGTCACTGTCTTTTTATCATTTCTGTTCATCATAAACCCAAATGCAATTTTGCACAAGTGCACCAGAGATCACAACAAGCATTTGAAAAGGGTCTCAAGGTAAGCTAAATGCTTTATAGCATCCTGCTGGAGTCAACTAACTTTGGTTTGACTCTGATGAAGACGCAGTTGGCGTCGAAACGTTAGTCATTAATAAATTCATCACAAGTGATCTGAGTGCTCCAGTGCTTTTCTTGTGGATTCCTCCACGGGATTATTTTGATATTGTCCTGTTCTGAGAAGCACCGACCTCCAATTGCGGAAGGGCTGAAGAGATTCCCTCTACCCAAAGGAAAAGTTTAAATTTTGTAATGAAAAGGTAATCACATACCACTTTAAAATATTGTGATTCACTAAGCTGTTTTTTGTCAATCTTCATGATGTGAAAAAATAAGGTTAAAATACAGGGAATATAAGCCTTTGGTTAAAACTACAGAGGCAATAAACTAACGCAGACTTTTAAGTAGAAGGTCACTGGTTCAAATCCATGTATCATTTGGGAAAATCTGCTTAATGATTACCTCAAAGCTGCCCTTAAGCAAGGTACGTAACCTTGAGCTGCTCAGTGATCAGTGGTATAAGGCTAGTTGTACTGGGCAGCTCCCAGATGTGGTTGTGTTTTGAATCTGAGGTATGGAGCGACTGGAGGTGAGCATGTGGGTCCAGCAATCCTTGCCTGAATACATTTAGATGAGGAATAACTGGCCTGCCTGCAGCCACCACATCAGCACTACTGTACCTAAGCTAATAGGCAGTTTAAAGAAGCAAGACGGCTGAAGTCAGCACATTGAGGCTGCAAATTGTCAGACAGATATGCTCTCACTAGTTCAATATAAATGCTCTTAAAGTTTGAAGATTCCTTTTTCACCAGCATCTTCACACAGCTACCTGCAGCACTGGATGCTTTTATTACTCTCAAGACATCAACAGTCTGAAGTTACAGTCCATAACATTTACACATGAACACATTTCTGTTTTGCCACTTTCTGTGCTGATTGATCTAACACAACAGTGAATCATCATGAACTTTTTTGTATTCACTGTTCTAAACACTCAGAGTCAGGTAGGTCTCTCAAGGGAAAATCCTCTGGGATGCAAGAAGTTATGTTTTACATTCTCGATGTGATGTGAACAGTGATTTGTCTAGGATTATTACTGGAAGAACTGGCTAGTTAGGCTCAGCAGTGACGGCCACTGACAAAGACAAACACAGCATGTACTATACTGTAAAAAAAAACAACTTCCCAGAGCAAAAATCAAAGCACAATTACAGCTGCAATCAGCAATACTGCAACTAGTCTGTCATGAAGAGAAAAAAAAGGTACATTTCGAAGTCTGAACATTTGTTCACAATCTATTGTTAAAAGGTTACATCCGAAATGATTCATCCTCACAGAGGGTGAGTGAGCCACCGACGGGAAAGTTGTTCATTCTGGAACATTTGATGAAGTTTGTTATGAATAGGAAGAAAGATATTTTTTGTTGAAATTAAGATAACATACTTTAAAATGAATAATTTATCACACAGTTTAGATCTGAGATTCACAACTAAAATTTGACACTTCACTAAATAGTGTTAAAAAATATTCTGCCAGTTCTTGCTTTATCTAAAATCATCAATCAATGTTTTGCCATAATTAACAAATATTATCAATTTTTACAAGAATGAAGGGTAATTTTGATTAAAACCCTTCTCCAAGTCATTTAAATTAAACATTCTTAAAAGTTTTACAGTTTTTTGATAATAAGTAGATGTTATGATGAAAGTTTCACCCCTATTAAAAAAGCACAACTGATTTTTAATGAATGAGTTTTAATTTTCAACTGTTGTTATACTGCCACCATTAGAAGACTCATTTGAGTACAACTTGTTTGGGACTGGACCAGACCCCTTTGGAAGATTTAATTGTTTTTTTGTTTGTGTAATGGCATGTTTAGAGAGAAGACTTCTTCAGACACTGTCTTCCAACACAGATAAAATCAACGTAAGATGTAGTCTGTGCATGACCAATTATGATCACTTTAATGCCCTAACAGCTTTTCTAATTATGTGTTTTCCCTGTGTGCTACATGTTGTCTATTCTGAGCAGTGTGAGTCACTGCAGTGACCCCAGACACCAAAGTTGCACCTGAAGTGGGTGTGATTTCCTCACACTCCTGATGTCTATCATCTCACCTTCTTAGCACATCCACAACTACAGCACATACACAGGAGTACAATTATTCAATCACCACCTTACGTTCACAGCTAAGGCTTAGGTGCAAATATTCCTCTAGAGCACTTATTACCTTCTGATCAGTTGGTCTTTACATCACTTAAGACCTGCAGTAGGAAACTTCGCACTTTGGTAGCCCCAGGTGGAAGCAGGAGATAGTAATTTCAATTTTTGAAAGATTGAAGGTCTTCATTACCTGTTATCTAACATGACGTCAGTAAACGGCATATTACTGTGACCTAGAATATTTCCTGTCAGTGGCTGGTGGAAGTGGAGGTGGTGAAAGACGAATATTTTAGCTACACTGTCCAGCTTATTCTCAATAGGATTCTCACACCTGCTGCTTGGAAAAAGATTCAATTGGATTTCTTAGTTTAAGCTAACAGGTCAAATCTAGAGGATCTAAATCGAGGTGGACGGGATTTTTATTGCATTTCTATTTTTATCCACTTATACAATGTAATAGAGTTGTGATTATAAGATTTGAATAGTATTCTACTGGCTTTTATTGTATTTTCTTTTGCCCTCGTATTAAATCCATCTGCGTGTCTTATCCACAGATTCTCAAAACAAAGGACAAGAAAGACACAGGGCTAACATTTACTTTTATCAATTTAACATGGCTGCCATGGGCACTCCTCTAGAAGTAAAACATAAATAGAAACTTGTACTGTACTGTGTATACTTACTTCTTATTTGAACCATGAACAATTACACTGGATGTGAGAATTACAACATTCTATAATCTTAGTAAATTATTTCAAATTCACTGCCTCCTCTAGCACAACACATTCTCTCCTGGGTTTCTTGACAAACTCTGGTAACCTTTGAGGAAAGGAAAGTTTAGATAGTTATCTGAGGCGCCCACAACAACATGACAACTGCCATGCAAGGGTTCAACTTCATTTCCTGACCAGCAGCAAGATCGAATGTAAGCAATATGGTTCACTGTGAGCTTGTTTTATCTCGGCTGCAGGCTGCCATTCCTCTGCCAGGCGCTTGTAATTGCATTGAGTGTCAGAGGGGATGGGATGTGTCCTCACAGTAGATGTGTATAGACAGATGGACTGGGGATCTGCATTGACCTCCTGATGGTGACAGGCCATGATACCTCACACTATGTTGGCCTGACAACAAAGGAGCCTTCCACAGTGCAATAATCTGACGTTCTGCCCAACAAGCTGTTACTGAGCTGCTCAGATAGCAAGAGGCTCAGAGCATGACATACAGGACTAAAACAGTAGTGTACAGATCTCTTGGCACAACAAAAAGTTGATAAACAAGGAAGCACGACAAAACTCCTGCCTCTTAGGATAACTCTACTAAAGCCTTGGTCATTTTAGGATTGTCTTTCACCTTGTGAGTCTGGCCATATTAACATGCAAGGTGTGCCAAGGTCTTAGATACGCAACCTTAAAGGTATGGCAGTTAGTCGATGCAAAATACTGAATAATTTATGGGAGGACAAATAAATTCCAGGCAACAACACAACACCGGACTCTGGGGCCGATTGGTTATTAACGTGAAGTTGGTCAGGAAACTTTGGGCTGTTAAAAAGGGCAATGGCTGAATATCTTACTTGAGGAATTAGTATGGGGCTTGCTAGTGCATACAGAGGCCAAATCAATGTGTGGCAGGCAATGAATTTATGCAGCGGTGGGAGGTAAAATACAAATATTATGAATGTCAGGATGCACTTTAATACTCCTTTTATGTTATTTACCTAAAATCTATGAGTAATGGTTGCCGATGGTTGATGGACATCGGACACTTTTTCAAAAGTCCAGATCCTATGAACTTTGCACATCAGCACCATTTAACCTCTTTCATGCATTTGTGTGGTGCTGATAATCAGGCAGTTCATTTCATCACTGCGGAGATGTATTTGAGGAAATCAGCTGAACCCTTGTGGATAATAAAGATTAATTTTATAATTATTTTGAGTATGTGTGGTGTTGAAAGGAGACTAACTAGACCTCTGTTCATCAACAAGTAAGCTAATAGACATGACATATTAACTAAGAGCACATAACAGGGAGCATCACAGAGGCAAAGTAAAACTGATTTTTATGTGCAAACTTTAAAGAAACAAGAAAAGAACCAAGTTATGTTATAAACAAGCTTTTATTTCTAATTCTGTATTTTTCTGTTTTAATAGGAATAAGAAGCCTCCCTGTTTTTAAATCTGCTCACATTTAAATAGGGCTGGGCGATAAATCGATTTTATCGATTAATTCGAATTTGTAGTTTAGGCCGATTTGTTTTAATGAAAATCGAGTTTCTATTTAAAATCCGCCACCGCCGCTCCACGCTGGGCTCCCGTAGTTCAGAGTGGGCTCACCCCTCCCCCCCTGCGCGCTTGATACACAAACAACATAGCAGCGAGCTGGGAAGAACTCGTTCTCAAGAAAGGGAACGAGTTCTTCAGTGCTTTTGTGCGCTCACCAGCATGTGTGTGTGTGTGTGTGTGCGCATCAGGGCCGAACTCCGCCGTGCGCGACACAGAGAGCAGAGGAGGATTTTAGACGCACACCGTGTAGGGACAGAAATGACATGCCGTTGTGTAAATAAGATAAATAAGTGTTACCAACGCCAAGCTGGCAGACCCCCGAACCGTAGTAAAGGGACCTCCGAAGACCATTAGCTCCTTTAGCTTGTGTTAGCTCGTTGTGGCAACAACACATAAACAACGGGACTTCGTCTGCGTTAAAGAACGGCACTTTATTTTCAGCACTGCAGGGATGATGCACAGCCTCTCTCATCAGTGTCTGACTTTTACATAGAGGGAAATAACTCAAAAACAGCATGCAGAACTGCGTAGGCTTCTTCACTGTGGCTGCTCGATGTAAACAACATAGCACATGCCTCACTTTCTTCCTGGGGCGCATCCGTCTGACGTCACACACCACACCCGGCGCACTAACGTCTCATACCTCCTACATCAACTACACACATACACAGCTCCACACACACACACACACAAGCCACACACATCAGGCTCAGCCTGTAACATAAGGCTATTTAGTTTGTTTAATAAAAGGACAAGGTATAGACCTGTTCTATAGGAAAGGTAACCTTAAATGACTTCTGTTGTGATCCAATATGATGGTAGGGGAAACACTGCCATATGATAAGAAAGGGGAAAGCAATCACAGATGCAGTCGCCATGTATATTGCAAGAGATATGGTGCCCATATATAGGCTACCGTGGAAAAGCTGGGGATTATTCACATGCTGAAAGTTTTGGACCCCAGGTATGTGCTACCAGGCCGCAAATATTTTTTTTAACTAGGAGGGGAAAAAAATCGATTTAAATCGTGAATCGGATTTTTTGTGAAAAAATCGGAGATTTTTTTTTAGGCCATATCGCCCAGCCCTACATTTAAATATGCAGTTGATGCTGTTTGGTGTTAATGAAAACTTGCTGTTTTTTTAATAAGAAATACTGTTTTCACACACAGTTTTTTCGGTCACTTTCATTTTGCCATTATTGTCAATCCGTGCTATTTTCAATGATACTAAGCATGTAATGCAAAGATAATTCAAATTAAAAGCCTTTCAGTGTCTAAAAGGGCAAAATCCCTCCTTTTCTCGGTTGACTTTTAATGTTAAATATCCACAGGAAGTTTTATTAATTAATAAAAACTAATGGACATATACTTAAAGGACACTTTCTCTGTTAAAGGAGACTCTGAGCAGCAGATTACAGATTATCAGAGGTGGGATCAAGTCGTTGTTTTGCAAGTCACAACGAAGCCCCCAGTCCTTGCACTCAAGTCCCAAGTCCTAAACTTTGTGTTCGGAGTTCTAAACAAGTCATAATGGGCTCCTTACCAAATGCTTTGTTATTTCAACAAAAAAGTAATAATATAGTACATTTACAAAAATGTTTTAAAATTGTATTGGTTAAAAAAGTTTGTTGGAATTTGTTGCATCTCTCTGTAATATTCAACTTGCACATTTTGCATACTGCAATTAGGGATGGGCAAAATAATAATCATATGACTATACCCCGAACATCGAGTATACTATTAATTGTCATGTCACTTTTTTAGCCACTGGGATGAGACTCATTTGGCATTTCAGTTCTCTCAATCTCTCTAATGGCTCTTAGACTTAGACTTCTTTAATGTCCATCAAACTTTACATAAAATGGAAATTTGTCTTTGACAGTGGCATAAAAAAACACACAGCACAGATGACACTATGCACCATAAATACACATAAATAAGAATAGATACCTCTCACAGACACAAAAAGAAGAAAAAAAGACTCAAAAATGATACATCACAAGCAATCCTCCACCCATCCAGAAGACTCTTTCCCATACGATAGTGCTCAGGCAAGGTGTGCATTTTTGTATCTCAGGGTTCCACACCTCGATCATTGAGTTGCATTTTATGACCATCAGGCACCAGTGCAACTTGCAAATATTCTCAATATATGAACTGGAGAGCTGTTTGTTTGTTTCCAGGTTACAGTGAATCCATCCCTGCGTTTGACGGCACCGCACTAACAGTTTAATTTTTGTCTAACTGCTAACATCTCACTGTTGACCAAACGCTTCACGTTCAAAGCAAAAACATTAATACTTCCAGCCACAAGCCAGGTTCTTCAAAATAAAAGTACCAGTGGTACCAATTTGTGTTATTTCATTTTAGCACGTTCTTATTTAACTATATTATAACAGTACTTTCTTTAATTTTATCATAATAGAATTTTATTCAGTAGTTACTTTATTCAACTTTACAACATAACAGTATTTCCTTCAATTAACTTCATTGTAACTGTAGTTTAATTAGAATTTAGTATTTTAGTAGTCTCCAATAATCTAGAGGAGACTCAAAATATCGAGATATGTCGTGTATCACCATAAAGGCCCAAAACATCGTGACATTATTCATAAGCCATATTGCACATCCCTAACTGCAATTAGATTTTTCTTGACCACTGCAGTTTTTGAACAAAATCATCTTTGGTATCACTTATCCCATCTCGTGCTCAGCAACGTAACATTAGATCTTCATGGCTCTCCCCTGCAACTTGATTGGATGACGCTGCATTGGTTCAAACAAAGTGGATCTGGAGAATTTAGTGTCAACTTGCTGGGAATGTATAACATTAATGTAAGTTTATTTATAAAATGAAAGGAAATTAACTGATTTGTGACACACTTTTCAAATAAAATACTTTTTAATCTTTGGGCTTGGGGGAAGGTATCACGAGCTTTCAAGTCAAAAGGCACATGTCCAATTGATTGGTGTTAAAGTCCAAATCAATATGCAAGTCTTGTTGTCAGGTCTAAATCATTAAATTTGTCACTCGAGTCCACACCTCTGGTGATTATGACATTACTATATTGTTGTACTGATGAAATTGGTGCTGTTGAAATGCTGTATCATGTGAACTGTTATTGTATTATTTTACTGTATTGTGCTGCAGGTAATTATCAGAACCTCTCAACATGCTTCATTTATATCATGATCATAATGCTGTTGTACTACTGCACATTTAGTCAAGGCTCCTGATATGAGCACCAGAAATTATTCACAACATTTATGAGGTTTGACCTTAAAGCAAACAGTCCAAAGTCGCATTAGATACAAAGGACTGTGGCAACTGCACATGCTTGATCAGAAAGTACGGCTGGTCATCTGATATAATAATGAAATCAAACTCAGAGAGATGTCACCCTCAGTAACAGCTCCTGCATACAGCAGCAACTCGTGTTCGTCTTCAAAAACAATTAACAGATGCCTTTAAGGGACTTTCACTTGAGGCATCTCCTTACCATCTGCTACATCACAGCTTTGACATTAATACCCACTGTGAGAACACACCACATCGAAGGCATTTCACTCATGGCCATGACAATTACACCTAAGGCAAAAATAAAAATGAATTTAGCTCACAAATTACTGTAACCTTTAAAAAGTTAAAAAATTCATAAAGGAGTCAAATTAGAAACACGTCTGCTTTGCTTAGGTCAGCCGACATCATCCACTCATTCATGCTTTTAACTAATGTGGGATGAATTTTTGATAGTTTGGTATTTCTACATCAAATGATGGCACATCTGGTATTTAATATCTCCACACTATAAGGTTGCATATTAACACTGTCGATTTCATCCTGTAAGAATCTGTACTACGCAGACATACAGAAAAAATATAAATTCAAATAACTGGTGAAGCAGAAAATGTTCCTTCTGTGATAAGCTCTTTGGAATATGTGAGTGACAGATATCCGCAGCATGGGCCTTCCCTGCAGGCTTCTGCACACACACATACACACACACAGACACACACACCACGACCACCACTACATCACTACTCAGACAACTGGAACACAGGACAGCAGTTATCCAATACTGAAGACACTGGTGCGCCACAATTACCTCATGCTACAATGAATGCAATGGTAAAAATGGAAAATAGGTCACACCATGAAATTAGTGCTTTTAAACAAGAAAGTCTGAAATAATAGGTTTTGTGTTCTGGTTCCTGATGTGTCAGACCTTCTTATCATTATCTGGTTTTGTCTGAAGAGAATCTGATTCTGAGGAAGTCTTAACAGATGTGAAATGTGTTCAGTGTGGGTTCTTAAGGCATCAATTCTGATTTATGTGTGGGATCACATTTCCTAAAACAGATGCATCATGACAGCCAAACAAATATCTAGTTTTATCTTTATGCCATTTAATTTTGAATATCAGTGTCTCAGATATTGAGAAAAGAGCTTGATGATGCCAATAGAGCCGTAAAGTTTGGATTTGATATATGAATAGTTTACTTTCTGGGTGCATTAATAAAAAGATGACAAGCAGAATAAATGACATTAATTAAGACACTGACATTTTCAACCACTGAGAAGCCTATTGTTTAAAAACAACGGAAGCCGTTGTCAGAGCAGCCTTGCACTACTTTTTATTTGGCTCCTGCTGCTACTGTCTGCTGTTACATTTAGATATGATTTGTAGATTCTTTTGTAACACAATTAACAGGCTACATACTGATACAGAGAGAATCTATTCCACTGCAATATTTCTAACAAACATGAGAATGACTTCTCTTTACTGCACTGAGATTCTATTGTCTTACAGCACTTACTATAGTGCTTACAGTATGTGTTACTGTGGGCTCAAAGTTCATATAAAAAACAAAGATGGCAAAGTGAGCTTGGTAAAGAATTAGAAATGCAACTGAAATTAACAAGAATAAAGAGGACCCATTATGCTAATTTTAAGGTTCATACTTGTATTTTATTTCTGATGGAAAATGTTTACATGTTTTAATGTAACAAAATCACTTGATTTTCCTTATATTGTCTGTGCTGGAACACCTGTATTTGGTCTCTGTCTGAGGAGGTTCTGTATAATGCATGTCTCTTTAAGCCCCCCTCCCAAAAAAGCCCACCTTCCTCTGATCACTCAGCATTTCCAGGTCTTCTATACCTCGGTGTCTCTGCCAGCCCCCCAGGAGTGCACCGGGCTTTGAAGGCAATTTTCATAGTGGCCAAACAGTGGTACTGCAATTTTCGGGGTCTGTCATGTGATGCCATGGAGCCCAAAAAGACTTTTTACCATAGACTTACATTGGGAAAGAGACACCTGTAAAGCAGTGGAAATTTTGTTTTTTTAGAGTCAAAACCCCCAGAAAATGTCTCGTTTTTTATCCATTTGGTCTGATAAAATTTGGAAGTCTAGAAGACCCACAAGATTAATAATTTTATCCCCATTAAAGTTAGCAGAGTGCTAAACTGTTAGTCAGCTGTTCAGACAATGGAAGTTGGCCACTCAGCTGGGCTCGGCCGTGCTTGGCAACCCTAAGTCTCTTGTGCGCCTGCTCTATGGGCTCCACAATGCAGAAGTGCAGTTACTTTCATACCGCAGATATTGAGCATTTTCGGCTTCATCCGCCACTAAGCAACTTTCATAGAAATGAAAGGGGTTCCCGCCTTCGATGCTGTATTCAGGTCTCTTAATACATCCATGGTCTCTGCACTATCACTGCAGTCAGGCAATGACTGAAACAAATAATTGCAGCACTTTTTACCATGGTAAACCACTGAGACAAGCTTAGAAACCAAATATTTACAACTGGACATGTTTAAGCAGAAATATGATCCAAAATCAGTCACAAATTAACATCATCAGGTACCAGGATTACATTAAATTTGCCTGCTGTTATCATGTAGCTACAAGTATGTTAGCAGTGTGCTTGCAGGCGGGGAATGACTGTAACAAAGTACAATGGCACTTTCTACTAGGGATGCACCGAATATTCGGTAACCGAATATATTCGGCCGAATATTGCAAAAAAACACACATTCGGTATTTGGTGGAATAAGTTAAAAGCAAGGCCAAATAATACCGGCGTGTTTTGATAACGCAATCAAACAGCGTACTGTGACGGGCGGAGTAAAATGTCGGCAGTGTGGCGATCCATCCATCACCGCACTCGCATTTGCGACTAAAAATAGTTTTGAGCGAGCAAAATAGGCTTAAATCATTCAACATACGTTGCCTGCAGCCTACAGATTTCAACCACCAGCAGAAACGAAAGGCGAATCCCACTGATTGTGGGTTGAACGGGGGTCACAGACACAGACAGTAATGTATTCCTGTCAAATACGGCGGCCATCAGCTTACCGGCGACGGAGAAGTCGGCTCCCATAATATCCTCTTCTTGGCGTGTGGACTGCCCAGAAGTACCTGAACAGCCGAGTCAGCCAAACACAGGTATGTGACGTGTCAGAGGAGAAACGAGCCGTTCACAGCCCACAAACCTCACCGCACTTTAGGGACTGTTCTTTACTTGTCAGGGGAGGAGGGTGGCTGGTTGATTCTTATTTTATTTTATTTATTTATTTTATTTTGATCCCCCCTATGTTCATCACTCATTGTTGCTGTTTTTGAAGTATGAATAAGTCACTAAGTAATTTATTCCATTGAAATATCATTGATGTATTATAGAAAAGTGATTTATCTTTTTATAAATGACAAAAGGCACATCTGCCTCATTTTCGCTGTGGTATCGTGATACTACTCAGAACCATGATATTTTCATTGGTAACTAATGAAAAACTAAACAACGATATTCGGTATTTGGTACTCGGTTTTCGGCCAAGCGTTTAATATTATTCGGCTTCGGCCACAAATTTTCATTTCGGTGCATCCCTACTTTCTAGTGTGAAAAATCACCAGTGAAAGCTTCAAAAAACAAGCGGACATGCAGCATACACATACAGCAGGAATCAGATCCAAAATCCAGGAGAAATTTCCAACATTGGCAACCAGGTTAATATGTTTCCCTGACATTAGCATGTAGCTCCATGTAGCAGTGTAAGTTATGTAATGTGAACACTTGCAGTGCTGTATCTGGAGCAGATGACCATAGAAAGAAATCTGGCACACTATGACATTGTACTGCTGCCAGAGTAGAAGAAACTGTTGGAAACAGAGTGTTCAGAACAGTAGGAAACCTGAGGTTTTTGCTCACAGGGAAAACTACATACTTGAAACATTGGCCTTATTTAATATTAACATCCTTCATTGTAACATTATATTTAGAACACAAAATAGGGAAAAGCATATTAGGTCCCCTTTGAAACAAAAATGACTAAATGCATTCAGTCAAAAGTCTTGCACAAGCTGAACGTTTTAACTCCAAACTCTGGATGCTTTCAGTAATTGTGAAAGGACAAGAAGAAATGCCAGGGTCCACAGATGCCATACTGAGCCTAGAGCGCCAACAACCATGGCTGAATGTTGAAATTAATGTGGAAGTGCCTTAAGATGCAGCTCCCTGATGGCTGCTAGATGCTGGCTCTGAATAAAACTGTTTTGAAGTGAATGGGAAAACTTCCAATTTATCTCTAGAAATACAAAGTCAACTGTTTTTTTTTTTGTTTTTTGTTTTTTTGCAGAAGTTAGGCTCTGAATAGCTAATGCCACTTCTTCTAATGTGTCTCTTTTTCTGTTCAAAAGATATTGATGTATAAAAAGTAGTATATTTGGGGTCGTGTTTGCTTGACTGACAGGTATCTCATGCGATTACACTCAGCTGCAATGGTTGAATACCCCCCAAGCCTGGACTCTGTTGTCCAGATTTTCTTGTTGTTCTTTTGCATTACGCTGTCAATCCAATTTGGGGGTTTAAAACATGCATAAATTATGACTGTTTCCTGATTAACTGAGAAATAATCTAATCTATACAATGTGTATAGGATTATAGGAAATAGTGCAAAATGCACATCACAGTTTCCTAATATGGATAAAATCTTTTTATCATGGTTTGCATACTTTTATATTACGGTATTGAAATACACTGTGATATAACATATTTTCTGTATATTTAATCAAATCAAGAGGACCAAAAAAGCTATTACTGAAATAAACTAATCCCAGCTCACTGATTTTGCAATATTTTCCATAAGGAAAAGATTAATGTAGCAAAAAATAAACCTCAGTCAAATCACACCAGAATGGATGGTTGACAAATTTCTGTTAGGTATGTTTTGCTCAACCCTGGCCCAAGGTGAGATCTTGTTTGTTTTGTCTAAAACAGCAGTCTAATATCCAAAGATACTCCATGAGAGAGGGAAAAAAAACAGTAAAGGTTTGCCAATTTAATGCTTTGAAACATCCCTTCAGAAGTCTATGGATCATGTCACATACGCTGCATGTATTTTTTTTTTTTTCCCTGAGAGTCTATGTACTGAGCTTTCATGCGTCATAAAGCAACATGAACAGGCATGTACAGTAAACTCAACAACCACCACACCTGAAAAAACATAGTGCAATTTGAATGAATGGTGCTCAAATCTCAAAGTGCTCACTCAACTTTCTGGTCAAGTGATTTTTCGAGCAACAGTCACAGACTCTTGGGGCTATACAGAGGATGAGACACACGGCTGCCCCACCTCCTCCTGCCCAGCTCTGCAGTAAACATCTCAAGACATCACAATGGCTTGCTGCTTGCTTTACCAAAGAGTGTCTGGAAACCTGTCTGAGAGCTCACTCAGGTATAGCAGAAGGCCCAGCAGTGCCTCAATGCAAATCACCTCCGCACATTGGCAGCTCTTTTGTTGTTATCTCCTCTGATACAGTACGTCAAGTTCATTTAGAGATCTCAGAGAAGCCCGGCCAGAAAGCATTTACATTCCAGGATCCTGAAAATGCCATATTGGCACCGACTGCTCACAGCCAAGCTTTGCCTTTGAGTATTAGCCTATGATTCATCACTTAAAACCGACTCCTGCCCCATTTCATGATCAAATAATTTATTTTTAAAAAGCCGGTGTACATCCATTCCCTTTCCTGTGCTATTCTGCAAGCCTTCAGACACATTTTAGTGTGATCTGTCAACACCAATACAGCAGGGACACAATAACATTGTTTTAAGAGATTAACAGATTGAATTAACAGATTGTAATTGCAGGAATTTGATGAGCATATACAAAAGGATACCCTCTAGTATATTAACAAGGGGCAGGAAGGAAAACATAAATCACAGCCACCCAGCCCACTTTTAAAATCTTCGGCTAAGTTTCACTTTGAACCCGTAATACAAAAGGGTCAATTACAGAGAGATAATCCATAACTAATTTACTTGATTGATGGTCTAATTATGCCTGTTTATGTCATGCTTGATAATTCACTCTTTGATAAGCATAAGCACCCTCTTGGAAGTCAGAGCGGTGGCAATAATGAGCATACGAACATGGGTATTTCTTGGAGCTTTTCTACAACCCTCAATATAGCATGGCATATGAGCTGGTTTGAATCTTAGACTGTCTGAATCTTGCATAAACAGATAAACAAACATTTCTGATAATGATCCTTTTGGTTTGGTAGAGTTGTGACTGATATATTTATTGGCCAACATATGTGCTGATACTGATATGTACTAGATTAGCTGCTAGGGCTGTAACTAAGGTTTATTTTTATTGTAGATTAATCTGCCGATTTTTTTCTAGATTAATCGTTTGATCTATAAAATGTCAGAATATAGTGAAAAATGTCCACCCAGTTTCTCTAAGTCCAAAGTGATGTCTTTAAATGTCTTGTGAGTCAGTCTAAATCCCAACGATATTCAGTTTACAGTAAAAAAGCATATAACTTGATCTTCACTGTCTTCAGGGGATAAGCATACTTTCTTTGAGTACCTCATGAAATATTATTATTCTAATTATGATTATTATTACTTTGAATCCCCACATCTAGGCCTAACATACATTTTTGATAAAGCTTGAGTGAAAACTGAAAGCAACAGGCACCCCACTGTAATCTCTTGTGAATGCAGGCCAATTACGTAATGGCTGAACACAAAACAGGCCTATAAGGCAGCTACTGTGCAGCTTTTCAGATGGAGCAAGTCAGAGCGAAAAGCACTTAAGCACCCCAGTTCTACGAATAATGTTACAATTGTTGAAAGTTCAGCTTTTATGACCATTTCTGGGATCTGTTTGCCACCATGTATAACAGAGTGAGCGATTGCCTTGCTGCATGTTCAGGGTTTCTCACTTAACTGGAAGACAGTTCCCCAAACAAACCAACAGCAAACTAAATTTCCCTCAAGCACCATGTGGGAGGCCAGTGTAAAGGTAAGAAAGGAGTCAGGATCAGGAAGTTATTGAAAACTTCACCACAAGTTGCAATCATCAGTACTTCCTGAGGTTTTGTTTTCAGAGTCAAACATCTACAGTGTGCAAATATAAGACTAGATGTACTCTAATTTCAGAATTTTCATTTCTGCAAATGTCTCAGCTCTAATTTGGGTAGCAATTCTCGAGCAAGTATTCTTCACTAAAGTGACAAAATCCCCTTCACAGTGACTGATGTATGGAACAAATGTGAAAGTCACTGAGGAGCGCATTACTGTAAATGTATTTTAAAAATGTGGGGCGCTTCCAGGTAAATCAGTTTAGCTTTAAAGTTTCTGATGGAGGATGGGTGGAAGCAGAGGTGTAACGTGATCACTTGCCAAGAGATTATGAAAATAAATCCTTCCTGCCAGCATCCTTAAGGATATAGTAAAGGAAATACATGCTTTATTTGATTAAAATGTAACCTGAAGAAGAATTCAGCACCCCACATTGAAGAAGTCTGCTCCTTTTACAGTGTGAGGTGGTGCTATTACGGTACAAGTGGGAAAAAGAAGAGGATTTCTTAGCTTTAATGCAAGGTGTTAAATAGCCTAAATATCCTTCAGTTCTGATATATCAAATTAAGAGGGGCTACCTTTCAATATAAATTAAATATCATGGTTATTTTCTGGTTCTATAAATAATTACACATGTATATTAAATAAAACAAGAAACGATTTCTTGAATAGCAGAGGACAAATGATTTCTGGAAGCTTCTATATGGTGCTACAGAATATATACATAATCAGAGTGGATGAAAGCAGCAGACTCTGCAGCTCTTACGGGGGTGGTATTTGGTACAGGCTGGGGAAATAAGTGTAAATTAAAGGATAATATAACAAAGAATAAACAAGTCATAAAAAATAGCTTAGGGAATGAATGTGACGCCAGAAATTGATTCATTAGCAGTTTCAAATGTTGCTTGGACTCGCGTGCTGTCTCTCTCATGCCTAAACTTAGTTACAGTATTTCATCAGCTAAGAGGGGAGACTTGTACTCACTCTCTAAGAGCATTAAAATGCTGCATTCTTCTAAAATTGTAATCAAAAACATGAAGAAATGCATCGCAGATTGTGTGCTGCTGACTAAGCATTCAAGGGATTGGTTGTTTTTTTCCTTCTGCTTAAAGCCCTTGTTTTAGCATTCAAAAACTATATCAGGAAAAGACACGCCCATAAGGCATCTGCTAATGCACATAAAGTCCCAGATTAATTAGTGACTCTCTATTAGTTCGTTCAAAAGTGATGAGCGCATGTAATTCACACCAAATAGCAAGAAATACAACATTACACTATAGAAAATGTGTTACAATGAAAAATGATGGGTAATCGTGCATAATGTAGCCCTCTCTGTGCAGGAAATGCATTAAATTCACATTGTATGTGCAACGTACTTTTATAAGACCACCGCAATTTGTAAGACAGGACCTTAGAGCACTTATTAACATCATGTATAAAGTGAATTGTTTTGATAGTAAATGAAAAGGTTGACTGCCCGACTCTAAATTCAGAGAGGCATGTTGTGATTAATCTAGTGCGGTATCATTATGAACAACCCAGCGCCCAGCAGACCCACTGCTGGTACATTTAGCTCAATGTGGTGTATAAATTTAGAGATCATACTGTACTTACAAGAAATTTATTTACATGAATTACACTGACATTAGATATGGATTCTGTCAATTTGACACGGAGCAAAATAAATAAATAAATAATTATAATAACAATAATAATACATCTTTGCTTAAAAGTGACTTTACACCTGTGGTTTCATGTCATCTAGGGCACTTTCAGATAGCTCCAGTCTGCTGATTTTCAAAAGTATAAAATACTTATAATGTGAGCAATGATTACACAATATGTAAACTGCCATTATCGTCTCCGATACATCACTTTCATTAGTGATAAGTGTAAAATGTGAAGGGAAAAGAAGCACTGTTGGGTTGTTCTCGTCCTCCCTATTTTGAGGGAGGATGCTGTAGCTCTGTGCTTTTTGATATTATCAGCTATCTGCATAGTCCCTATACAGTATATTCAAACCTTTCAACCATTAGAGGTCCACTTTAAAGTAAATTTCATTTTAATGCAAATTAGCAGTCTAACCAGTCTCTCCTTGCAGCTCTACATCTTCAATTACTGAAATACCGAGAGTTCTGCATACAAATAGTTTAAATCTCAATATGAATTTCATTTGGTGTATTCATTATAACACTGATTGGGTCAGTATGACATGAAGGTAAGAAAATCATTGAGCTGAAATAGTGGTACAGTGAATAATTAAACCAAGCTACAGTATGTTGATTCCAGCAAAAAGTGCTTGTGGCTGATCTGTGTTCTTTGGAGAGATCTGTTATAATGTTGAAGTATTAAGCCAATTATTGGAAATGATTCTAAGAGCTGTGCTCTTTGACTTCATGACAGCATATTGCAAGGGCTGTTTCCATGGTTTCTGATAATTCATAGTAATAGTGCATCAACTTATTCCCCTCTTAAAGCAAAGCATTTGAGGGCTATTAATAATTTCCAAAGGCCAAAATATGAATGCCATATAGCACACCTCCTGCTACTTGGAACTATGGGTCAAAATTAGTTGCTTTTCATTCAATAATTGTAATGTTCTCTCATAAAATGTCACATCATTACTAGGCATATCAAACAGCAGGGAGCTCTGTGTACTGCAGGATGAGGTCAATATCATGATGTAGCAATGCTGTGTTTGGGCACTCTCTGCTCTGGAAAACATTTCCCATTATTCCATGTACTGTAATGCAATCAACAAAGACAAGAACTTGAAAGACTATACAGAAATGCAGTTCGGACACTTCTGTGAATGACTGTGAAAATCATTTATGGCTTTAAGTATATTTGTTTGTTTGTTATTGTTAATAGTACATTCTGAAAGGTTTACAAGCAATATGATTTTAATATATGGCTTAATTGGCATTACGTAAGCGCTAGGTTGCTAGAGACCCAAAGAATCTAGGAAAAAAAACACCCACACACTTAAGTGTTAAATATAACAGCCCTATCTCCTAGAATTAATTAATTAATTGTTTTGAGGAAATCGTAATGCCAAGCAAATTGACATAATGAGGTAATGTTGCTAATAAACATATCTGGCAAGTTGCAAAAATGTTGATATTGAATGGATCAGCACAATGTTCACTGACCATGTATTTCAGTTATCAGTAAAATGTTAACTAACAACGTATTTCAATAGTTTTCCACAATAGGCAATTGCAATACAGTATCCACTTATGGGACTCAACATTATTTTTTATTTTTATTTTATTACCTTTTGTTGTTAACATTTAACTGAAATAACGACCTTGCCCTAACCTTGACAATAATGCTTTTGTAGCCTAAACCTAAGACAAGAGTCTGGACATGAATCTGAAGTTCTAGTGTTGAACACCCTGCTCTTAGTACACCCGTTATCTTCCAAATCACCTTCTTGCGAAGCCTACATGGACAGGAATGTATGGTGTTATTACCTGAAAGAAACGTTATTTCTGAACATAATCCAGGCAGTAATTACATTGCCACAACAACGTAATCAAGAAAGCAGTTTAGATTGAGTTTAGATAAAAATGTAATTTCTAGGAGAAGGGGTTGAATATAATTATTTCAATAACATAAACTTAGGAGTCAAAAAGATCTGCATACTGATGAGGATGAATTATGTACAAATGTATAATGAGTTTTTGTCCAAGGGGCAAATTTTAGGAAAATATGCATCTTTCTATTTGATGTTAAATATTGTGGAGGGAGTGGGAACAACTTCACTTAGTTGACCATAATCACTATAAATATAGAAGACTTTTAAAAATAATGTATAGTATTCCACATCGCTTGCTTAAATTTCCTTTCAATTATTTATTTCTTTTTTTGTAATATTAGCTGCATCTTGAGCTTCACACTTGACAAAGAAAACAACCAAACAAAATGGAACACAATGCAAAATAAATTCCTTGAGGATTAGAGAAGACTGGCAATAGACACGAATACTCTTTTTATTAGCTGGGTGTAAAGTAGAGTTTGAGTGTTAAACTTCTATGATTCTCAGTGAGGCGTAGGCAACTCATCAGATGTGTATCAACTTTACACCATTTTCTGTGTTAACTCTGGTCTCATAGTGAAGAAATGACAGTGGGTTATAGTTTCAGTGTTACTACTGAATGTGAAAATCCCACTGGAGCCTGTCAATCTGGGATAAATTTGACAAAGCCTTTGTAGAGCCAAGAATATCTTGAAAACCCATATTTCTTATTACTGCTCCTGTGTTGCCATTGGCAAAAGTGTAAGTAATTCAGGATCAGCCCAGTGCAGTGTTCGAGAAGAATATCTTAAAATATCCTGATTGCATTTCACTGATTGTGTTTGGAAACCGAGAAAAGTAGAGCGCAGAGAACGGTTTAAAGTCAGACACAATTACAAGTATCATCAGTTACACTTGCACTGTGCACATTATTACTTTCTTGATGTGATAAATCCCAGTGATAAAACATACTGGTTTCCATTTTCTTTTTGCTCTTTAGATGCATTAAAGATTTGTCAAGAAACTGACTTACAGCCTTTTTTGTCTTGTGGTCATGGTGATTGTACTGATGAGGAGTGTCATGGCTCACAATGAATGAGTTATTTTGTCATGATATTTAAAAGATTAATTTGCATAACTGTGTCCTTTAATAGCTAAATTAATATAAAAACATAGTAAATGTTTACCAAGCTGCCCTGTTTATCCTAATGACTCTTTGTATGAATGCCCTATATTTACCTCCGCCATGGAAGCTATGTTTGCAGTTTGGTTTATTTGTCTGTCTGTCTGATTGCGGAAACGCTGCAGGCCTAATTTTAATGAAACTTGATGAAAGGATGGAGCATGGGTCAAGGAAGAATCCATTAATTTTTGGAACAGATCCAGTCACATTCCAAATACACAAATACCTTTTTTTTTTAACATTGCAGGATAAGGCATTTGGCCTTGTTGGAGGTCTGCGCTCTCCACCCTCTAGTTCTAATAGTATTCCGCCATCTCCCATTTATACTCTGACACACTCATGCACACACACACTGTGCAGAAGGCCGGACATCCTAAGTTCCAACAACTCCTCTGACTCTTTGCCAACAACAAAACATTTTTCTGAGACTCTGAGACTCCATCCGCCCTCAGAAAAGGTTCACTCAGTGTTATGGGAATACTGTGGGGATGGATTTTTTAATGAATTTGCACAAGGACGTAGATCTGCAGTAATGGCGGTGATGAGGAAAACTGCTAACCACATAAGTCACAAAGTCAGTCACAGCACAGAAACCCTACATACACCTGGCTTACTTATGGTGAATAGGGTAAGATTTTAAAATAATAGATATCATCATGAAACTTCCTCAGTTGATTACTAACAATAGTATGAAGACAATGTATTACAAGTTTAACAAGTAAATTTTAATGTTTAATTATGCAAATTAGGCATTATGTCATTAAATATGCAATAATTTGCATATACTTTAGGAAGATAAATCTGAACATCTGCTAAAGCCAGGCGCAAAATTCTTTTTTTCATTTTGTTTACATATAAGATGAAAAAAATTACAGAGGGATTTAAAGATATCTGCTTTTATTACCTAGGAAAACCAAATATACTCTCCACAGCCTTAAAAAAAATTGATTTGCCATATTTTTGGGAATAAAATGTCACATAAATCAGGCTAGGGATGATTTATTAACAAATCCCTCTGTAAATATCCTCAGAATATAGCTAGTTGTATAATTGGAAAGTTTGGTGTACATAGGTGCTACAGAGGCTGAGATGTTCGACTTGGAGTATGACAAAAAACTCATTTTGAGAAAACAGCATTCAAAGATTTACATAATAACATAATACAAGTAGAAAAAAATTAATAAACATCTAAATGTATAATTTGAATGTTTTCTTTACAGCAGTTTGAAAGAATACATATTCAAGGTGTAAACTAGCCCAAAATCTCAAAATTGACCTCTGCATGAAAAATCAATGTTTTTGCCAGCCATGTCTCGCCTTATGTTGGGATATCTTATCTTTGTACAAAAAAGGCAGGCTAATGTAAGATGTAAGCGCATGCAGAACACATTGTGATCAGGCACACTCTTATGAAACACAAAAATGAAGGTAGTGCATGTAGTGTAGGAGCCACTGGAAGGCACCATGTTAGTTTACTATCACCTAGCTCCACCAACCTTATTTGCACATTGAGCTCCAATCAAAGTGCAGGCAAAATCACGATAAGCAAAACACTAACCCAGGGGTGAAATGCTAAGACCTGTGATCAGATCACATCATTCAGATAACAAAGTCAGATGCAGATGTTAATACCAGGTGTAAACGAGGTCAGAGAGAGTTTAGTTGTGGCACTGTTGCATCCAGTTTGCATTATGTTTGGTTGAGCACAAGGTTACATCAATAATGTAAGCTTGTCTACAATTGCTCTGATGTTATCCAGGTTGCTCACAGATGCACAGACTACGACACACACACTCACATACACACATACACACACACACACACACACACACACACACACACACACACACACACACACACACACCAACAAACACAAGTATGTGCCAATGTAGACGTTAACTCATGCAAACATTCACTGTCTCCTCTCTCCATTCATCTCAAATTTATTCAAACAGCCAAGCAACAAATGTGGCTAACAATTATCTGGATAACTGTCAAAATATTACAGTTCATTTGTTTTTGTTAGTATAAAATCTAAAAAAAAAATTGAATGTTTCTTTGTTTAGTAGTGTCATGGTGCTTTAACAATGAAATGTTATCAAAGAATTTTGAATATTACTACATTATTATTGTATTTCTTATTTATTTATTTGACTATTGTGACATGATACTGTGATGTATTGGTTATCATAGTAATTTCCTCCATGACAATCATGTACAAAAGATTTTACCTAAACAAAATGTATAATCTACCTCGAATCATAAAGAACTCAGAGTCTTCAGGGACCTTGCTGATTTGAAGCAAACCTTCAGATTGAAGACTGGTAATCTGGTTGAGTCATATTGGTGCTTCAAAACCAGCATCACAGAATTGGTTGGTGTGTACCACAAAAAGCAATTGTGTCCAGAGAGCCTACTTCTATATCAAGCTGCCTCACACAGTGATTGTTCAATCAGGGCTGAATCTATAGATATAGAAAGAAAAAACTCCACTCATTGTGTTTCCCTTTAGAAGGAAGAGGATCTGAATTTTTAATCGTCTCCAAGCTGTGAAAATCCTGGATGGTTTTATCGTGATCAATGTGTTATTTCAAAGCAACAACATCCTAAGCATAATTTCCAAGACTCACGGACCTATGGGCCATGTGGTGCACCACATGAAAGAAATTCAACATTATCTGTTACACAATTCACCCTGAACAAGGCACTTTAACACTTTTTCCTCAACCACAGATTTAGTCAGTATATCGGAACATATCGTTTCCTTCAGATCACACTGAAAAATTGCATTACACTTTCTGAGACATCTGCCATTTGGCCATTGTAACTGAACTACAGCCTCCACAAAACACAGTCTTCATGAACCTGTGAAAATGCCAACTGAGTTTTTTTTTTCACAGCACAAAAGCCTCCTACAAGTATGCGTCCATTTGAAAAGTGACTGTCGGCAGCTTTCCACCGTGAGTCCATATGGTCCCTGTATTTATGGGGTGATGAGGCCTGCTCCTGGGGTTCAGAGTGGTCATTATCTGGGGGATGCTACAGCTCCAGTAGTTGAGGTCACCTGGTACACACCGGATGTCCTCACACTCCACCAGTACTGGAGGATACTAAATGTGTAATCATCTCTGAGCCCACAAAAGGCAGGGTCTATCCAGACTGGCCATTATAAGAGCTTATTGTAGGGTCCATCCTGGCTTTATATCCTGCTATTTCAGCAGCACAATCCAAAATAGCACATCTTTTCCTGTGGCATTTTCTAACAGATACTAGATATAGCTGACTATGGTGAAGGCAGGACTCTTATTGGGCTCAAAGTTCATGCTGAGAGCAAAAGTACTGTCTGCTCTTCTCATTGTCTCACTGTTCCCTCTGTTTCCTATTCCTGACAACAGTACTTTTGAGATGAATCACTCTTAAAATGATCTCTTTTTTGTTTTATTTTATAGATCAAATGTATCTACAGTTAATAAATTAAAAGTACAATATTGATTCTCAGTGTTATGAGCAAAGCTACTGCAAATGTAGGGTATATTCCAAAAAAAAGATCCCACAGACTTTCTAGAGCTGAAACAGTCCATTAATCAATAAGTCAGTCAACAGAAAATTAATCGGTAGCATTGAAAATTGAATAATAAGTCATTTTTAAGCAAAAACTCTGACTATTCTATGTGAGGATTTGTTGACTTTCAAATTTATATCATCGTCAACTGAATTTCTTGGGGTTTTGAGCTGTTGGTCAGACAGACATTTTCTAAACAATCAGTCAATTAATTGAGAAAATAATCTGCAGATAACAAACATAATCCTCAACATGTTGCCCTAATTTGCCCAAATTACAATTTCTTTCAATTCAAAGTCATCAGTAAGATTATTTTATATTTAAGTGCCATGGCCAGCAGGAGGCAGTAACCCCAGCTGATGACAGGGGCAGGGTGATAACCGATCAAACTGAATGTTTCACCAACAGAATACAAAAGATTATGTAGTACATTTTGGGTTTTTACTCCCTTCGTCGGTGAACACAAGACAGCCTGTGGATGAGTGAAATGACACAGACGTGCTGTTGTTGGTGGGCCTAACAGGCCTGAGCCCAACTGCCTGTCCAACTGGCCCACCCAAAGTGACTGAGAGAACAAAACATTTCTCAACTTTTATCATTAACAATTAAATACACAATATAGAATAAAGAAAAGTAAACCTTTCTAAAAAAAAAAAAAAAAAAAAAGTAAAAGACAACACTTATTAGGGTATCACCTATCAGTGCAGCACTTGCTCACCTATTGAAAGTCAGTCTAGCTCCCCCAGCAGTCGATGTCTTTCTCTCACTGCTGTTAGCTTTGACAAATAATAATGCAGCCAGATCTAAACAAGATGCTATTTCCTTTAATAGAATTAAAATGTTAGTGGTGTAAATGAATGGATGTGTTGGTCTGACATTACACAATCCACAGCAAAGTAAGTTAACATGATAGATAGGATATTAGGTTTCATTTTCACACGATTCCAGCAATTTCTTACCCTGGAAATCCAGAGTTCTCGCGAGAGCACAATTTGAATTTGCTCAGCGAGTCACTCTGGCAATCAGTGATGATGCTCATTGCCTATGCCCATGAAACCGAGCTGCACCAATCACATCGGTGTATCTGATATAGGCGGGCCAGAGGCGAGCTAAACAGATGACGACAGTGCTGCGACAATGAAGTCCGGAATCAGTCAGTAATCATTGCAAGATGGCTACGGTTGAACACCAGTTGTTTGAAACGGTTTTGGCCGCTACAATGAACGAGTTAGACTTGGCTTTTTCTCTAAAAGAGGAACAGAAGACGGCGCTCGAGTCTTTCCTTTGCAAGAAAGATGTTTTTGCTGTTTTGTCGACCAGATACGGCAAGAGTCTAATCTACCAGTTAGCTCTGCTGGTAGCTAAGCGTATACGTCACCCCATGTATTGTTCTGATTGGTCGTAGTGTTATCCAATTGCGTGCAGTGATATTTACAAATGCATGCTTGGTGCCGCCCCTCGAGTCGGGCCATTTTCCTTACTCATGGCCAGACCCTAAATCTTTCTAGATTTGGGTCTGGATTTCCAGGCTAGCAATTTCTTGTAATAAAAACAAACTATGTCAGGTAAATAATAAGCTATCTCTGCATTAAAAATGTTTCAGAAAAACATTTTTTTTAAAGTGTCATAATCAACCAGACCCACTACATGCCCTCCACAGTACAGTATCAGTCATTTCGGTTTTAGCGAGACCACTGATTGAAAACCGTCACAGGAAGGTCCATCCCAAATGGAAATCTTGGCACCATGCTTGCAATGACATGTAACTGCCATCTCTGTCAGCTGCTTAAGTCAAGACTTACAAATTCAGGGGAATAGGTTAAGACGAGACAACCAGGCAACAAACACCATGACAGAATGTGACAGGGAGTGACAACTTTGAAATTAGACTTAATGAAACCTTTTTAAAAATTATTTTCAAAAATGCCCCCTTTAAAGAAAAATCAACAGATTTGGGTGTGCGCATTTAGTTTGTGACATGGCACTATTATGTGGACAAAGACTGACTCTCTAGAAACAAGTAGTAAGCTTCTCCAATGCAACACTGTCAGTGTCGCAGCACTTGTGTTCGCAGGTCTGACTTTCACCATCCTGTTTCTTCCTTTATTCCCCATATCCACTTTGGTTTGGAACCTCTTTGGCCATTTTGACTTTAAACTCTGCTCACACTCACTTTGAAGGTATAACTGCCAAAAAAGTAATTTGCCACGTTTTAGAAGGATAATGACCCTGCTAAAACTCGGTACACCTGGAGTTGTTTAATTTAAAATGGGGTCTCTGACCTCGTAGTCTGAATATCTAAATCAAAGACCTTATGACACATTGATGATGATTGCCTGTTCAACAATTATACAGCAAAACCCCCTAATGATAAAATGTAATTAATGCATGTACTTAAAGTCCAACATTTGTTTAAACATCAGTAGGTATAGTTAGCATATGCAAACTGTCAGAGAATATGCAATTAATTGAATTAACTGAACCTGCACAGCATGTGCACTTTAAATTTATAATGGCCACTGCAGTTAAAGTCATCTGCACCCTTTATTCTCTATTTCAGAGCACATAGTTAATTCAGTGTAACATTAGGCTATATCGTCTGTTACACAGGGTGGTAGTCATTTGTGATAGTCAGACCAAATGTTCCCGAAAGACCAAGACTGTTGAACATGAGGCTGCAACTCACATTGCTGCTGTGGACACAATTAAAGTCAGGCAAATCACAGTTCTGCTGCAGTAAATTTGGGGGGATTAAAAAAAAAAACGCTCTAGATGGTGATATTGTAAACAGACTCAAGCAGAATCTCGCCTTCAGCTCTGTTGAGCCTTTTAGACTCAATGAGGAGTTCAACGTCTCTACGAACACATTTTCCATGTTTGTAGTGCTTATATTTACTATAATAAGACATGTTTTTTTTTTGTTTTTTTTATTAATAGTGGTCTTCAAGAGAAGTCCCATCATATGAAGCTAATGGATTTATACAAACTGTGTAAAAAGTTAGTCCTTGCACATGATGAAAAGTCATATTTAAAAAAGCTGTTCTCTCCTGTTACAAAAATGGAACAAAAATGAGCAAGACATCATGCTGTATGATAGCTGCACATTCATTCTCAGAGCTGTTATTTAACTTGCACACCTGCAGTTGAGAGGCACAGTTCATGGCTGCCAAAATAAACCAAACTGAAATAATAACGCTTCAGGGTTAGAAAAAACTGCTCCGAACATCCAAACTCTCTATGAACACACCCTCAGAATGTCACGCTCATGCAGAAGTCAGCAGGTGGTGAAACACTTTCCATAAAGCAACTCCCAATGCACTGTAGTCTCTATGAAGGGGAGGTCATTTGTCTTTACTAATTGTACTGCTCCACTGAACACAGGGAACTCACTGAAACTTGGATTTATCTTTAATTTCCTTACAAATCTGAAGCTTTCTTTCCTCACATAAATCTGTAAGGAAAAATCTATTTTTCGTCTTCATTTCAGAAGTCACACCAAACCAACCAAATCAGAAATAAATCTGTGGAAAGATAGTGTGCTATGTTATCATACATGTAATGGTTTAACATTTATTTCAAAACTGCATTAACTTGTTTTACGATTCCCAGTTATGGCAAGTGAAGGAAGTGATGTATGTATGATGTATCTTGCATTACACCTATTTCTCTCTGCTTTTCACAGTTTATGTGCCTTCCTGCTTCACACCTTCTCTTCCTTTCCCCTTCTTGCTCTCAGCTTAGCGGCTTTAAGGCTTTTTTTTTTCCAGCAAAGCATGCTCTCTGGCTCTGAGCACTGGCATCTCTTGCATCGGTATGCAGCTCCCGTTCAGACTGCTGATCCCTCTTTATGAGGACATGAGTTTCAATGCTTTTATCCCCCACCTTCACTTGCAAATATGCCTGCATTCAGTATCTACACTCCAGCTTTAGAGACCTGTGGGAAGCCTTTAAAGAGGAAGTCAATAAAAGGGTATAAACATGCATGAGCTTAAGTTTGTGCTTTTTGTGTCTTTATTCCAAAGTTCGCTTTTTGGGGATGGCGATGGAGAACAAAATAATTTTCCACTTGTTGCACTGAAGCAGAAGCTGAATTTTTTAATATTTCTGCTTTTGCATTACGTCTGAAAATACACTTTCCAGTAAAATTACTGCACATTTTTACATTAAGAACCTTTTGCGTATCAATTGCCTGTTTAAATCAAATCAACACATTAGCCTTGTGATGACATTTTAACATTAACATTCTATAAGCATTAGCAGATCTTGTTAAAATATGGACACCATCAGCGTGAATATGCAATTCATTGCATAACTGATGTGCACAGTATGTTCAGTATATACGTACTTTAATTATAGTGGACATTACGTACTAGGCGCACTTATCTGCAACCTTCATCTTCTAAAGCACTGCACATTTTAAAGTCATTATATAGGGTACCCAGCATGATACCGATGTGTGTATGAATCACAGGTTTTAGTCCATCCATACACTATAATATATGTGGTTACTGAGAAAGAACTTTCATCTTGGCACAACTGGAAAGTAACTATGTTTCATGTGTGGGATGCACCTACAGTAAGTGGGATTTTTTTCTGTTCTTGCTCGAACACCAGTAATATTTCTAGGCTAAATATTACGGATGCAGCAATTTCTTAAAAACTGTCAAGGACTGGTTCTATATGGCGACTGTGAAGATGCAGAGACTCAGTTGCATGTTCAACTACCTCCAGACAGCGTATGCGGTGGTAATTAGTCTAGTGATAACTACAAGCAAGTTTGTTCAATAAAATTGTCAAATTTAATTGCTGTAAGAAAATAAACAGGTTGGACTGGTGCAACTTTTTCAGGATGCTCTCGGGCACATAAACAGTTGCTTTACTTATTTTGCAGTGATAAAACACTGGGGAGTAGAGAAAAACCAAACGCACATGGGAAAATGTCACGAAATACTCTGAAATACTGCCAGACTTGAAGACACTTTTAATTAGCCTCTTCTTTGTTAGGTTTTACAGTATGTGCTCTTTAAGTTGACATGTTTTCCCCAAGTTCCTGCGGGTTTCCTCACAAATTTAAAGAAGTAAAAGTCCAAAGTGGACTGGAGACACTAAATTGCCATACAACATGAATGTTATTGGCTATCAGTGTAGGATGGCCCCTGTGATGGACAGGTGCACCTGCCTGCGTTGTGCAAAATGTATGCCAGTATAGTCTGCAGCCTTTCATGACCCTGAGAGGGATTCAACAAGCTGCGAATATGAATGGTTTTCATTTTTTTCCCCAACAAATGGTTACAAGCCTCTTTTCTCTACACACAAGTCAACAATCTGTTCTTAGCAGGTTTTCTCTTCCCATCGTTTTTATTTATTTTCAGGGTCTTTAATTTTGTATTGTGCAAACACCATATCAAATCATATAACCATAAAATGCAAAACATCACCCTGAAATAAATAACTACATTTGCCATGATTTGCTGCTTACAAGTCTATGAAAATGCATGACTTATTCCAGCAAGCTATCAAATTTCCAAAGATAGTGCAACAGAGTCCCCTTTATCTGAAGCTCAGACGTCCAGCCTGACTGCTCAACTGAAGGGGCTTTATGAGCACAGCAACCCAGTGATGCAAAATCCTATTGACTGTGTGAAACTGATGGAATTTCTGTGTTAAAATAGAAACATTTAAATCCAGTGGCCAGTGCGTGTGTAAACACATTACAACAATCATTTACATTTTAAAACACCAACGTTTAGTACGTCAATATGCACCAACTCTGAATACTTATCATTATACAACTAGCATTTTCAAAAGCTTGATCACAGCTGCCTTCTCACTGAGGACTTGTGTTCCTTAATACTGAAGCTTTATACCAACAAAACCACAGAAAGGAAAGGTTTTGTGAACCAAATGCAAATTTAAATTGCCATATCTGAATAAAGTGCAGACAACACTAAACAAAGGCTCTCCAGTTTACTGTCCTCAATTCAGCTTTGTTTGTGCACTGGCAAAAGACCCTGACATAACTCAAAACAGTCACTTCTGGTCAGGCTGCCAGGTGTTTGGTTGCAGCGTGATACCTCAGATAGTCAATCACTCTTTTTGGAAGCCTCCCAAACATGCATAACAGAAGCAGAAAATGACTTATATTATGGCAACCACATAATGATGCCCCCAATATTTCATGGTTAACATTCTACATTCAACAGCACCCTCACTCGCATTAGCAAATTTATGTTGTTGTTTTTTTCTTAGCAGAATGAGGACTACTCTTGCGAATATGTCTTCCGCTTCTGTGATAATAATCAGAAAAGCTCATGAACATACTACGGAAAACAAAAGTGACATAACTTCTAGGTGACATCCACTCTGAAAAAATGACTAAAACAGATTACATGGCCGCTGGGTCAGGGAATGGTGTATGGCTGTCATTTTTGAACAAAAAATATTAACTTTGTTCATAGAGACTGCAGCAAGAGGAGAAAAGGGAGATCATCACACAGGCTAAATGAGATTCAGAGGCTCATCCATAGTCGGGCACAAAGCCCACTTCAACAGAGATGAGGGCCAAGAGAGATTGGTAAAGGTCAACACTGCAAACGGGCATAAAATGAAGTATAGGCTTCATTTCGGGCACAATACTGAAATGTAGGGAATGCATAAACCTCTCACAGAACAGACGCCTACCACCTTTCCAACAGCACAGCCGAATCTCATTCATCAAAACTTCAATGAGAAATGTTCTTTATTCCATTCTCTGCAGAGTCTTTTCAAATAAGATTTGAGTCAATTTTTATTTTTTTCATATGTGTCTGTGTGTGTTTACAGTATCAAAGTAGGAACAATTCTACCTCATCTCTATAGACTATTGTTTAATATTGAGGACCTTTAACCCTTTAGTGGTAGATTGCATTACATTTGCACCATAAGAATAGGGAAAATCTTGCAGTATTAAGACATTAAGGTCCAGTGTGTAGGATTTAGGGACATCTATTGGCAGAAATAGTATATAATATTCATAACTTTGTTATCAAAAGTTTATAATCACCTGAAAATAAGAAGTGTTGTGTTTTTGTTACATTAGTATTTGTCATCTGTATCTACATACCGAGCAGGTCTCCTCAACAGAATCCACCATGTTGTTTCTACAGTAGCCTAACATGGACAAACCAAACACTGGCTCTAGATAGGGCCAAATGTGTTGTTGCATTGACCATCTTAGTTCTGCTCCACGACTGGCACATAGGAGAAGTTTTAGTTGGTTGCAATCTGCAACATCATTGCTAGATACCACTAGATCCTACATGATGGACCTTTAACACATTAGCTTTTAGTGAACACAGTACGTCCTGGACATTCAGTCATTTTAGTACTGTTGCTTTAATACTGTATAAAAAGACAAAATAAAGCCTGTGAGGCTCAGTACAGTAATATTTCAGCTTTGGCTCACTCCAGTTTGCTCTGCTTTCTGCAGAAGTCTTTATTTTCTATTTCTATTAATTGTTCATTGACTACAGTTTGTTGTGTTTTAGGCATTTTGACTTATGGCTGCAATAATTCACTAAAATGTTTGCAAGACTAACAGACAGTTAATCATTCTTATTTATTCATTTATTTTCATGTAAGAATGTTTATTCAGTATTATAAAAGACTGTTGTGTTATTCTTTTAGAGAAAAAACAGCAAACAAACAAACTTGATTTATTAAGTTGTTTCATTAGGTTTCTTTTCCTTTTTTCACCCATATGTTTGAGCCACAGTTTAGCAAAGATGCCACACAAGATGTGACAGTGTGGAATTCTGATATTCTGTTATGAGCAGACCCACATATAGCATTATTGCAAATTTCCAACTATTTTAGTCTGATAATCAGCCTCCATTCACAGCTGCTTTGGATCAATGTGGTTGCAAATGATAATATAAAAATCCTGCTCTAACTATGAAGTCAGCCTAATGCAGGTATAAAACGTGAAACATACAGCAGTTCTCTTCGTGGCATTAGAGTATCTGGTGCTACTTGATGACATGACAAATGAAATACTTGTCTCTCTCACTTGGCAGCAAGTCATTCATGTATACAAATAGTGACTCAGCTGTCCGAAACCATAGGCACACATCTGTTTTATGGTGAATTTCCCCTTTAAGATGTGTGAGCACAGGTGCCTCTTCAGGAGCCTGAGATGGATGTAAGCACTGCTCTAACCACTTTTCAGCGTGACCAATTGTGGCATTAAACTTATCATGAGTATCTTGAGACAGGCTTCTTGGCAAGTAGAAAAATCTCTTAACCTCTTTTGCTCAAATACAGGTCAAAATAATCTTTAATAGTGTAATTGCCCTTACAGTCTATCAGCTTCATTGCTAAGCTCATACCCACTCAGAGGGGGGCATGGCGTGTAAAAGTGCTATGACAAAGAGCATGGCGAAGGGAGACTGACAACACGCGGCATAGTTGGGGCAGCGAGCAGCTAATCTTTAAGCCTGTTCCCCACTTGTCTGAGCACATTTGCCTCTGGCTTGAGGCTTATCCCTACAGATGTATATCTGTCAACAGAAAGCAAGCAGGGCAGCAGCAGCTCTTTTGGAGCACATTTGTCCCCTTTACTGGATTATTCATTTGCGGTGGTATACAGCACAGCACCAGAGCCAGGGCTTGGCAGCTGGGAGACGCTCTGCAGGGATAAGCTAACTCTCAGCAGTGAGGAACGGGTATCCTTGACTGTAAACCACCTTCCTCTGCCATACCTTGCCTTCAGCTCCGCCAGCTTATTCCTGCTGCCTGATTATTCCAACCCACAGGAGATGCGCCCATGCATACATTTCACAGGCTCCCTGTGTCTCACAATATGTGACATTTTGGGGTTCACTTCTGCTTGGGTCCAATATGTATTCATTTCAAGAGATGTTCAATACACCCAGATCCAAGATGAAACAGAACTCCATTTTCACATGAAAGAACTGAGAAGTGAAGCACCAACTGCCATCCTATAATACACTCAAAATGACAAATCGACTGTGCAGGTAGGACTCTTATTCACATTTATGTCCACTGTCCGAGTGTTGTGTAAGCTACTGCTGGGAATCAAGCATTTTAATGGTAGAAATAGCCACTCCTCACTGCATTCTATAATAGGCTATGTGGTTTCAGCTCCAGACAAAAGTGGACTGCACAAGACAGCTAAAGGAGACAATCTGATGCCTGATTTTAATCCTGATCCTCTAAATTTCTGAAAACAAAAGATTTAGCTTGTATACATATTTTACACTATTGCTAGGCGGATGAAAGCTGACTGGATTTTGAGACATAATACTCCTTACAATATGCATACAGACCACAGAAAGTGTTTAAATTCATATACATTCAGTTTATTTTGCTTATCTGTTGGGATTTCCATCCTGATTAATGCAAATGACAACATTAAAATAATGCAGTGGAATGTATGCATTAATTTAATATGCATACCGGTATTGTGCATACTTATTTTTGAAAGAGCTTTGGACTAAAATTTCCCTATACACTAGTGTTTCAGACATAGCCTTCCTGCTAAAAGATAACAATAACAACTCCATAAATTTGTTTGACAATTTATCTCATACATTTAACTAATATGAATAACATGACATCGTATTGTACCGTTCACAACATTTTTTTTTGGTTTTTTTTTACAAATTCAATCTAACTAGTGAAGTGCTAGTTCAAAACATGTCTGTTCGAAACAGGCCAATTGCCTGGCCAGTGGTATTGCTACTTGCACCTTTATTAAGAACAGCTCATGCAAACAAAAGTTTTGAGTGCTTCTTCTACCAATACCAACATTCCCAGTCAGAGATAGGATGAAAAATATAGCAAGACAGCATTGTCTGGGGCCCACAAAATAGTAAATCCACCCCTGAAAAAAACGCTCAAGTCATGGGCACTAGCGTCACAATCACTGGTGAAATACACTTAGAGAAGGTATCAATTTCCAAACAGGCAAATTAGTCACAACCCTGCCCCGCCACTGCACAAGGTGCTGTTTACTCGTATATTTAAAGTTTATTATTATTTAACATATCGTGTTTCCAAATTCAACACTCCACGTCCTTGGGTCCCCAGCAATACACCCCTCCACCTCCCAATGACAAGGTCAGCTCCATATGATCAGAGCTCTCTCACTTCAGAAATGTTGATATGATACATATGAAAGATACAGATGGAATGTATCCCTGATTTCCAGAAACAACCCATGCCAGTATATTCTTTTGGTGACTGGGCTGCACCCCGCCAAGTCTTAAGTAAATTGGATGAACGGTTCTTGAGATACGTGATGGACATATTGACAGCCAGACAGGGATTCCTTGCTTTATACTTAGATAATCACAGTCGGGGTCTTAACCCTCAAAAATGAATGGGTCTTCTCTTGGGCCAATATTTAAAGGAAATATCAAATGTTTTACAAGGCGCTTTTGCATTTTTAATGACTTGCCTCAATTCCCTCCTTAATCAGGGAAGAAATTTTTCATTTACATTATGAGAGAATTATTCATCCTCAACCTCCTTGTCTCTCTTTGTCTGTAGTTTTGATATCTGAGGTTTTGATATCAGATTTAATGCTGTAAAAAAAAAAAAAAAAAAAAGTTTGAAAAAAAGAGAGCCACTTTCATTTATTCTCCGCTTTGCCCTCATTACTGCCCCCACACGTTATGGTCAAACACACACCAACGCTCGAATGTCACCTGCAGGTTGTACTTGCCAAAATGTCTGACGAGATAAGAAATGATGAAAGGCTCCATGCTCAAACAAAAGAAAAGTTCCCTTGGCAGTATGGGAGCTTTCTGGGCTCTGTAAGAAGGAAAGTGATGAAACACTTGAGTAGAACGAATGTCAGGCCTCACCAGAGAAACTGTGACCAACAAAGAAACGCACAGATCATAAAACTTAGTTTCTGACACAACCAGCTCACAGGGCTGCAAAAAGACTAAGTTTAGCCGCACCACATGGCTAATTAGCATTACTAGCCTGCCTGCCTGACACCTAACCTGTTAACTGGCTCTGACAAGTCTGTCAGGTGTCAGCGTTGGCTGTCTTTGGTGAAATATGTTGTGATGACTCTGGTGCAGTGATACGCTAACATCTCACAGAGTGGCATAGGTTCCCACTGGTGCACAAACAGGGATAACAGGGCCTCACACTCAGAGCTGGAGCATAAGGCAGGACACACAATGGAGAGGAGACAATAGATTTAACTCTACATAAGAATTAATCTATTCTGTCACTACAGCATATTAAACATTTAGGCTGTGTAGCACTCCATAGGCTGCAGCTATAGATAAGAGTCCAGCAATGCATTTAAGCAAAAATACTAATAGTGTAGTTGTTCTAAGAAGGATGAGCCTGCAAGAAATGACTCTCAGCATTATGGAGCATGAACAGTGCTGCTGAGGCTGAAGTCTTGTCTACAGTATCACTGCAGTGTGTGATGCGGCGCACTGCAATTTAACTGTCGATTAGGCTGTGATCGCACAAGAGACGCATGAACCTTATTACCTTCGCAGAGGAGGTTATATTTTCAGTCTCATTTGTTAGTTTGTTTGTCTGTTAGACAACAAGATATCTCAAAAATTGCTTACAGATTGTAATGAAATTTGGTGAAAGGTTATACCATGGCCTCAACCAAACATAGATGCACATCATCCGTTTATTAAATGGACTTATTAACACTTCAAGATAAAGAATTCATTAAATATTGGCCACAACTCCCAAACTACTACTCTCTGAAAGAAAAAACCTGGCATGCCTTGAATAATTCCCCATCTCTCTGTATTTTACAGCAGATCCCAATCCCAATGCACATTAAACAACATTTTTGACCACTTAAATAACAAATAAAGTTGGAGGATTGTGCAGCCTTGTTGGAGGTGTGTACTTCGGGTGCTTTCTACACACACTTTTGGGGCACTGCCCTGGGCGCTCCTGGTTCATGTGTCTAAACTTAAGCCACATAGCATAAATATTTAAAGTAGCCCTTGAAGTGGGCACTATCTCAGCAGAGTTTTTGGACAAGATGATAAAACTCAGTGCCCTGTTCTCTCTGGCAGGATGTCATGAACCCAAATCTGTTGCAAAATGGGCTAGCTCTCTGCTGTCCGTTTTTATTCTCAACACTGTTGTCCCTGTTGTTGTAGCTAATGATAACAGTTTTATACCAACAAGATCCCGTGCTAGTCTTTGCATCTTTTGAGCTCTTGCTATCCATGTTATGCACCACAGTATTCATGGATAGCCTCTAGAGCAGGAACGAATGGGCGTCATTTTTGAAACAGCAATATAATCTGTCAGTTTATAATTGCTTAAAGGCATAAGAGGGTGACATGATTAGTTGAGCACAGCCATAAACAACGTTGTCCATTGGAAGAGCAAACCACCTTCAGCCTGGAATGATGGGATCCTCCAAATTGGGCATTTGGTATTTCTACTACAAGCCAAGATTTGCATCTGACATTTAAATGTAAACATTCTGTGATATTGCATTCATAATTCTGGATACTTAAAGTTCGTTCTAAATAGCACTGAGATAGAGCATCCAGGTAGGACCACACCAACCTTAAAAAAACATGGCAGTGATTTTCCATATAGCCCATTAACTACAGCTCACATGCAGTATATTACATCATCAAGCAGAACCTTAAACATGCTTAAGAAAGATTATCTGGGACACTGACTACTAAGTCTTCTATTTATTTGTTCTTTTTGGGTGGTATACTATACAAGGAAGGGCCTTTTGGAAAAACTCTTTCCTTTGGTTGGGCTGAAGGTCTGCTGCCAAACGACATTGCAATGTAAGACACTACCAATTTCACATTCATATCCTTTAAGCATTATTGATATTTACTTTGTATTGTGTATGTCTTTCCTTACAACACAGCCCATGAATGCAATTCTTATTGGAGGCCAATTCTCAGAAGATAACAAGAGTATCCTTGAAAGCACCATCAAATGGTTTTCAGAGCAAATACCATGTATCTGCAGGTCCATTTTTTATACAATATTGACATGGACTGACATTAACGGCTACCTGGGTGATAGGAAATCATCTGAAAAGATTTTGGTGTGCTTTCCAAAGAATACCATAATTTTAGCATTTTGTAACATCGACACAGATTGTAGTTAATGGACTATAAAACATGCAAAATCCTTTATGATCATTTAACCCTAACCACGATCCACTCCACATGGGAGAATGGTGCCAGGTGTATGTGGCTAGATGTGTCTTCAGGTCACAGCTGGATATACACCACTTGATGGCAACTCAAGTTGGACAGCTCTCATTGAGATGAAACACATGTGGGGTTGAAACTTGCCAAAGGGGAAGACAGCAAGACATGTCAAAAGTAACATACATCAAGGCAAAAAATATTTTTGCAATTTGAAGAAGAAATTTAGTCAGAAAGTCAGTCTCATAAAGATTCAACACTATTACGCTGCCTAGCATTTGAGTTAAACTGAGCCCCGGCTGAACACGCAACGGTCTGACTTGGACTAAAAATATTTGACAAGTGGCAAGAGTTAATGATCCTGACAAAATCTGGGCCTGAAACAGGACTCATTTGAGAGTTGATTTTTGATGTGATGATGCAATGTGGAAATGACATAAGCAGCCATACAGGGAGTCTGACTGGGTTTCTTACTAACTCATTAGAATTATCAGCTTCACAGGATGACCACTGTGATCATAGGTTACTCTCACTACTATTTCCTCCTCTCTACAGGTTACTGAATCAGTAACACTAAAACATCCTTCCTGATGTCATGTGGGACAAAATCTAAGTGAATTTGGGTCAGCAGGGTTTTCTCTCCTTCCTTTTTCTTGCTTTGATTTGGGAGTTCCTGACATGAAACCCTTAGATGATTCCCCCCTCTGCTGTAGGCATTATGTATCTGCGCACTGGTCGCCTACAGGGCGGTGGCTGCGCAAGCATGTCCAAGAGCGGGACAGTCTGTGGGGAGTTAAGGGATGTGTCATGAGGAGACACTGATGCCTGGCTGCAGAAAGGCATCACACACGCAACCATACCTGCGTCTGATCCCAGCAGCCCAACTTTGAATGAGCGACTATGCCTTGCGCGGTCAGTAACGCATACTGACAGTCCTGGAGAATGTGTTCGCGCACACACAGCCACACACACATCCTGCCTACACTTAAACACAGTGCGCAAACTGGCCGCGCTGGAGACAAAAGCTCAACTCAAATGCAGTCATGGCTACATCGAAGACTTTATGTCACATCTGCAAAGTCAGAGATTTTAAGTCATGCGTGAAATGGCTTAAGCGGCCCAAAGAGAGCCGACAGTAGAAATGATCCACTCAATGACACCGGTCCACCAAACAAGACGCACGCCACCAACTGCTGTAACCTTTCGTGCATCCCTGTGTCAGCTTCAGAGGACATAACTGGATGAACAGACGAACAGGATGCGACTGCAGGCGAGTCATCTGCAGCCTGGAACATCATCTGCCACTTAATAGCAACCAAAAGAAGGGCAACATCCAAGTTGCCTCCGATACAAAAACTTGTGCAGCCGCATTCTGTTTTTCATTGCGCCGCACAATTCAACTTCCAGGCATTCCAGCACAGTCGGCACTGACAGCAGACAGCGACAGCCGTCCTCCGGCCAGAACTGCTGCGCAAACACACAGCATTAGGGGGAAAATCAACTCTCCCTCTACTGAATACTTCAACTCACGTGTGACATGAACACATATGATCTTTACACTTAACGCAGCCACCACCTCCCTGCACACCACGCCCGTCTACAGCAACATCCAGCGCTCACCTTTAAAGACGCTTGCACAGAGGCTGTAAAGGATGAAGATCAAGTGCTGCTTGACAATCATATTCTTCTCTTTTCCTTCACAGTTTTACGTCGACACTCCACTCGCGTTTGTCTCTGTCTTTTTTTTGTCTCTCTTTCTGTCTCTTCTCCTCGGGATGGACTTATCCAGGTAAACGGCGCAGCTTCGGACTGACCGGAGTTACATTGATGAACTCTGCCTTTTCCAGAGAAGTCCCTGTGTATTTTTCGCAGATCCGGGGGCAGTGATTACTGTAGCCTAGTCTAGCAGGACGGCAGAGATGCTCGTCGGCAAAGTGCAGCTCCTGCCTCCCTTTATTGCCTTTCTCTTTAACTCGCTGCAGAGAGCAAGAGTCCCGCCCACGCTTTTTGACTAATGAAGACGCTTCACCAATAGAGAACACCTAGAAATAGTTCTGATCTCCGGTAAACTGTCAAAACAATTACACCGTGTCACATAAGGGTTACTTTCTTACTGCAATTTCGAGAGGGAACATCAGTAATCCTCAGATCAGTTTTAGAAGGATCATTTAGCAAATGTCAGGGCAGAACAATAAACCTCTGCAGGAATATGGTGATAGTTTAGGCCCATCATAAAAAAATATAATAAAAAATAATAAGGTCATAAGGGACCAGTGTCGCCCACCATAGACCCTCTCTGAGGCTCTAAAAGGAAATAATAATGATGATGCTCTCGACCCCATGTTTTTCTGACAGTGTGAGTCTTAACTGTGAGAGTGCAAAAATCCATGCCAGTGATTTAATGTATTAAAATATGCCCACAGCTAGCAGAGTTAATTTAACACTTTTAGACAGTTTTGAACAGCTGCCCCAGAGCCATAATAGCTTTATGAGCAGACAAACAAGCCTGCAGTCAACACTAGACAACTCAAAATAAGTGTCACTGCAAAATTAACACTTATTATGACTTGGAAATGTGTACAATGCACACTGAGTGTCTTTCTTGGAGTCTTGGAAATACAATAAAAATGACAGCAGAGACAGACTTGCCTGTGTTGTGTGAAAAGGCGGTTGCTTTCCCAGAGGTTGTGGCCTGGTGTCTGGGTGTGTTTCAGGAATCACTGCACAGGCGCAGGGGAGGTTAATGGGCTCCTGGACATCCCTCTTCCTTCAAAGGCTCCTATGAGTGGTGCACAGAAATGAGTGTGACCATCCCTAAAGACAGAGGTGGGAGGAAAGCAGCGGCTCCAGCCAGGGATCGTTTTCTAAGCCCATCGCAAGGATTTTACACATGGTTTAACATGCTGCCGGTCGAATTTGGTTCAATTTTGCACAGTGGCCTTCCATGCCACTCCCACTTCAAATCAAATTGCTGACCTGGCCATACCACCTGAGAAAAAGCTGTGGTGCTAAAAATATATTTGAGGCTTTTTAATCATCAGCTTTTCTCTCAGTAGGAATAAATGTAAATGGCATGTGAAGCTCAGTCATTCATTATCTAAACAAGCAATCAGTTGCATCACTAATTTTCACTGCCAACCAAGAAATTAATGCAGCGTTTTTCGGCACATTCTATTCCAATACAGCTTTTAATCAGAATGGGTCGAATGGGGACCTTTTACTAAGACGTGCGCTCATTCACTTTTGTATGCTGATGCTGCGTTTTAGCCTTTTAACTTGGAACCATGCACATCTCTAATCCCTGGGGAACCATTGTTGCCTTTCTGAACTGTAAACCTTGAAGGACTGAGCACTCTTGTGTGACATACATTCTCAATACAGCTCACTTATAATGCAGAGCAGAACTATACAAAGCCAATTACCATGAGGATGGTGGTAAAGAATCAATCCCATGTGTCCTGAAGGTCAATTCCTCGTCATTTCATTAGATCTTTGAGAGTAGAATTCTACTCATGCGCCTTTTAAACAGCGAGAATTTATTGACCATGTGAGTTCAGCAGAAATGCTCAGGGTGCTGACACAGATCTGTAATGCAGAGTAGCATGTTCTCCTTTGCATTCATCTGTGGAACATTATACTGCATCCTACCCTGTGCTCTGTATCATTTAAAATGCCCAAACTGTGTGCATTGTTTGATTTAACAAGGTCACCAGCTACAGTACACTTCTGATCCTTGAATTTCATTGGTAATACTAAGTTTCCACCAAAAAATAAATAAAAAATATCAAATATGAGACGCTATGTTTGCAAAGTGTACAAAAGAGAATCAAAGCAAAGACAAAAGACAATAGTTTAGGCTAAGCAGAATTACATTAATATGCATTAACCTGTCACTGATAGCATTTAATCCTCCTTGCTGATTGAAAAACAACTCATCCAGACACACTCGGTGCACAATCCATTTCAGGATGGGCCTGAATGACAGCAGTCGTGAAGGCTGAATGCTTTATGTAAATGGCGGGTGATGAAGTGCTGCACACAGGATCAGGACATGGCCTGTGTCAATCTTTTTGTCATTTAAGCAATAAATAAAACTGTACAGCACACTACAGATTCTATAAGGATTTACATTTTTAGAGTTAACATTTAATCTTTAAACACCTAAACCTGGGTCTTATTAAAAACTATGACTTTGACTCCCACTTTGAAGCAATAAGCTTGGCGCATGTGCCTCTCCTGCATATAACACATTTTTTAAAACTGGGATTTAGGGCTGTCCCAAAAGATTCAAAGATTCAAAGCCTCAACCGTCATCCTGGAAATGGACGTCCAAATCAGTATTCAAACTCTATAGTAATCCAACATTATTTAACACTGTCTTTGGCTACAGTCTATTTATTCATTTGTTTATATGCCTACATATGATGTGTTTTTTATGGGGTATGGCTGTAATTCATTTGATATGATCAATGCACATTTTGAAGCAATTTTCTCTTTAAAAAAATCAAAAGTCCTTGTCTCTAATTAGACTCATAACTAAAGTAATAGCAAAGTATATAGATAATAACTGCAAGTTTGGATAAAGTATGATATTGTGTTGTGCCCCATCCCTGTGGCTGAGCTTCAAATATTCACGGGTACTTCTAACTGAAGCATCAAAGCCCCAAAAATGATATTCTGGCCAGCCCAAGAGATTTAAAAGAAAAACTGTAAGCAATTCCTTCTTTTAAAAAAAAAACAAAAAAAAAAAAACACCTTATACATCCTGTGAAACCTTAGATAAAAATTCCACAAACATAATTTGGGGGTCACTGTATGACACTTGGAATGTAAATCAGCCATATGCTAGCTTTTAGCAGATATATTGGTATCAATGCAAATGTTGGCCAGTTAGTAGCAAAAAATTACAGAAAAGATGTTTGACGTATGTTTGAAGACATTTGAGATGATAAACACTGTCCCCATTACATAGTTTGTCCAGTTTGTTAATTTTTGTATTAAATGTCCTGCTCACTATGTCAGTTTTTAATGACTAAATTTAAAGGCTTTATATCAAAAATGGTCATTTGTTTATGTTAGAATATGTTAGAATATACCAACTGATATGATTATCTGACTTTTTAACCCTTAAATATTTCTGTTAGTAATATAGTTATATTGAAGTGGTTAAGTTAAACCCAACAAAGGTCACTTTAAATCCACCTGCTTTGAACAAGATGTATAACACTCAGCATTAATTAACCACAGAACAGTCATGCACATAACTGACAATGTCGTATTAAACAACTTGTTCCCAGTTTGTATGTGTATTGTTATGATTCAGAAATACCACAAAAAAAAACACTGAGATTAAATTGTTCAGTTTTCAAACTAATGAGCTCCCAAAACACGCTTAATTAATGAATTCATAAGATTCAATTAAAAGTATCACTCACAAAAGCATTGCAGTTTGATTCTTACCTTGAGGGAGCATTACAGTCATGTTTTACACATTAGGAATACAAAGACTGAAAACCTAGCCACCCTCCCATCCCTTTGTAACAACCTACTAAATACATAATGCAAATGTTGTCACTGAGATTACATCTTTTAATCCTATTTTTCATCAGACACATTATCAAGCACTTCTGTCACCCTCTGTTGAAAGTTTGTTTCATTTTGGAAGGGTTCCTGGCAAATTGGACTGTTCTGGAGTAAAGATTACTTACAGGACTTTTTCATGGATCATTTATTGCAATATAACAGAACACATATGGATTATATTCTACCTGAGAATATAAAACAGTGTTACTGCAGCATGTCATTTGTGGGCGATATATATCCCTTTAATTTGCTGTTCACTTCTTATGTTCTTGATCACGTAAAAGTGGAAGCAAATAGCAGGATGTTTAAGGAAGACAGAATATCTTAATTAGCACTAAGCTACTTTATCACAATGAGATAAGCACTAATATTTCTGTCCACACTTAAATCATTGTCATCATTCTGCATCACGGCTCTGTGTAATGATGTGCAGCATGCGTTGCAATATGCTGTTAAAGACACTGGCAGACAAAGACAAAGAGGAGCATTTAGAGTTAATGCTATATTCCTCTGAATGATAGTGTAAACATCATGGCTCTCCTTTGTCTCTTGTACTGCTGCCAGTAATTATGAAATGCATAGTTTAAGGCCATGATTGTGGTAAAATAACACAATTATTTGTTTTACTATCATGAAACCTTTTCGATAATACTGATGTTCTTGGATATACATTAAAATGCCTTTCCATCACTGAACTGAGTGTTAAAACTCAGACTACAGCACAACACAATGTATACTACTCTCCACGTGAGCCTGTTATAATCCAGTGTGTCTGACACATACATGTTTTATAATGCAGTGTCTGTCCACTGGGAAATAACACCTGCTCTCTAAAGCTTTGTACAGCTTGAACTTTAACAACATGTTATAATGAGAGCTTTATGTTCCTTCCACATCCCTGGAAGAATATTTGCTATCGATGGCTGGTGGGAATACAATTCCATTTGTTTATTGCCTTATTGATGGGACACTGGGAACTGCTACATTTGATAATGGATTTTCTGTACCAAAGAATATGCAAGTCAGCACTCTGTGGATGTCATTATATGCAGCAAAATTACTAATCCCTCAAATAGGTTGTCTGGAGATGTATGCAGCTCATATAATATCAGCATCATATATAAACAAATATACAGTGTGCGTTGTCATGATTGTTGTATACAGGTCCTAATGACTGTTTTCCAATAAAAGTGCAACCATATGTTTGTCTAATGTTATCAGCTATCTAAGGTGAAAAAAAAAAAAATGCATCATTTATATCAGCCATATGCTGCCAACAAGCTGAAGCATCAGTCAGCTGGATGGGTGACAATCAAATCAAAAGTGATTCAGCTTTGTGTGGCAATCTCACAGGCAGAGATGAAGGGAAACCAAAGCCTCTTTAGTAACATTAGACCATAAACAGTCATTTCGCAAATAGGCTTCATACGCTCATGAAAACCATTTGCGCATTTTTCTATAATCATATAAATTTTCCTGAGTGAATTCACATTTTGAAAAGGTTATCTAGCTGACCTATTGGTTAGGGATGTGTACGATTAGTTGACTAGTCGATTAAACGTTGCTACCCTCACTAGTAGGCATCAAAAATACTAGTGGATTAAACTTATTATTAAAATCATTGTCATTTTATACAACGGTGTTCACCCATCGTAAATGACGTTGTAATACTTGTGCCTGTTTCCTAAAAATGTATTTTCCTTAAGACTATTGTCTACAATAAATGTTATTTGTTAATTTTTATTTATATTTTTGAGTTGTTGCCATATTTTGTCGTAAAATGTGCAGTGTTTATAATGCCAAGTGCCACACATTTCGTTGGCATTTCAAATGCAATTTGGTTATTGAAAGATATGATTAATGATTTCATATGGCTCTTACAATATACAGATTATTTTATATAAGTGTGCTTAATTTTAGCTGTTTCTAAGTGTTTTCTTACTTTTAGTCTAAGTTTATACTCCCATTTAAATGTCAGGGAAATTAGCCATTAGGAATATCCCTACTATTGGTCATTATTTAAATTCCTAGTATTACTAGCTAGTGTGGCTGAACCTGTAGCAACTATATGTACAAAATACCATCTATATTTTATGATATAATGCAACGCAGTACAAGGGCATCACACTTTAGTACCTCATATTAACAGATCTAAAAACATCTGTCATTCCCAACTGAAATTTGACAATTTGAGCTTTAAAAAATTATCATTTGTTTTGAGGGCTAAAGCTCCATTAATGACTTTTGCACTGTGTACAGTGATTTGGTATCATTTTCCCTATGCCAACCTTAGGGGGAAAGTCAAAAGTAGTTATTTATTTCATTATTATTTTTTAAACTTGTTATCCAGCAGTGATTTGGCACAGTCAGTGTAAATATTAGATTTAAACCCCAGGCAAACATTTTACCATTCTGGGCTGACGGTAGATGTCTGTGACATCACAAAATACATTTGAAGATGCAATCCACTGCTGGATAACAATATAGCAATTAATTCATTTCTCCTATGAGCTATGTGACCAAATTACAAATTAATGTATGGAACGCAGACATCACAAATGGTTCTAGATGAGCTACTGTAGGCAACCCACCCCCAGCCCTCACCATTCATGCACCTGTTCTAGTGTATACACTGAAAAGTTATCTAGGTAACTCAGTAAATTGAAACAGGCCCCGGGACAACCAGGTTCTCCATTAACGATTAACCCACAGTGCACTCTGCTGCTCAAGATCACTGAAAATATAACCAGGCACTACAAGGCAAAACCTCAAACTGTATTTTAATATATAATGAAAGTTGAGATTTTTCTTAGAGCATACAAGTGTTTAAATATTTGCACAATAATCCCTAGAAGCCCTATTATCCAACATTGCCCTCAGTTTTCAAGTAATCTGACATATATTACAGCTCCAGCTGTGAGAATGTTTGCACTCCAGTAAAATATTTCAGCACCATTTAATACAGAAGTGCTTACAAGGATACCCAGCACAGTACCACAGTGCACCGTTGTATTACTCACATCACAGAACTACTGGGCAGAACCTTAGTATGGCTCATTAATTGCAAATGAAATGTTAAATAAACATCGTGACACAACAGACCCCCCCACCTTATTTTTCTGAAACTACTATTGAAAGATGAGTCATCCTCGTGCCAGGAGAGTTGCATGGTAATTACTGTATCGTTACCGCACAGTTCCAGAAGCGTGGAGCTGTAATAATTCAATCAATACTGGCCTTTTGTCTTAACTTTACAAACCAAGCATCTCTTCAAGGGCATACACCACCCCCGTGGGACCAGTACGAAACATATTCAAGCAGACGCTCCTCTCTCCACCTCTCCATCCTTGCTGATACAAACAAAACCTAGTGCCCTGGTTATGCAGAGTGAAGTGCTTTGTGTTAGGGCTCACGTCCACGATAGCCCACAGCAGCTGGTGTTCTCACAGACCACTGCATGGAAAATGGGCTGATTTCAGGATTTAGCTGCCCGTGGTGGATTTCTCACTCGGTGCTTATTGGGGCCAGAATCACTTTGATATGGACTTGCAGAAGATTAACAGCAAGATTTTAAGTCCCCAGTCTCAGTTTTGTTACGTGTTGGAGCTGTTATTGTCATTATGCTGCTCTGACAAAAGATGCCGCATTAGCATACAGCTATTTAATATTTGCGTTTGAACTGAAGATTCAAGCTCCGACGTTCTAATAGCTGTGATGTCTGGAAGAAAACTGCATGCCACTTCAAACATCAAGGTCACTGCATCACATTCATCAAAGTAAAGAAAGACCAGATTTAGCAGTTATAACATAAACCTTAATGATACTGATATTATAGCTATTTCTGTCAAATATGTTGATGTACTACATCCAAACATATGAAACCTAAACAGCTCCATCAATCAAAGACAAAAGAAAAAGCACCACATCTGGTATCTATCAGCTTTTATTTATTATAGACTAAATGAGAAACGATGAGTTACAAGTTTGAGAGGCATCGCACGACTTCTTAGCAGACCTGACACGGCAAGCGTTACAAAAAGTTTTGATACTTGGATAGTTGTGTTATACACAGAATTATGATGCCAGTGTCTCATAGCTCATCAGCACTCTCGGCACCTCCTTTGCTTATCTTTGCATAACTACACATCCTGGTCATGTTTCCTTTCTCCTCCTGACCATCTGTTCCCTGCTGCCAATCTTCTGAGCGTGCCAGCTTCTGCCTCTACATCCTTTCCCCACTGAGTCAATCTTAGTATTGATATCATATTCTCCCTCTCTCCCTCTCTGTTTCTGTCATCCCTCTCTCTTTCAAACACACACAAGTCTGAAGTGTAATAGAGATGCAAAGCAGAAGTGTTGGTAAGTATGGCACATTGGCATATGTAGTTTGTGATTTGTGTCACACATCTTGAACTTTTTAGGGATTGGCATCTGGCTATATACTGAATCAATGACAACTAATACTCTTTGGCATAAGGATTAAACACTATTTGAAGTACAACTCTAATTTATTAGCATTTAAAGTAAAAATGGAAACACATCAAACTATTATTTATTACTTCAATGAGTAAGCTGTCATTTATTACTTTAATGAGTAAGCTGTAATACCTTAGATTTTTTTTTAGTTGTGATTAAATAAAAAGTCAGACAGTTTGATTAACTTCTGTTGTTTTTGTCTTGTGGAATGATTAAAAATATCAGAGCAAGCGTCCATGCAGGTAACAATTAACTGTCATAAAACTTGATGTGCAAAGAACCTCATAATTGTCATTCAGGCTTATACAGTAAAACAGTGACACTGATGCTATCTAAACAATCCAATGCCAGAAAAAATGTTTGCATTGTACATTTCTGCAAACCATGGATACATTTGCACATTATTTTGTTGAAACACTACAGTTAATCAATGCTGTGGTTAACATCTGGTTAGAGCTAGGCACAAAGACCACTTGGTCATGGTTAGAAAAAGATTGTGTTTGAGCTTAAAACAAAAAACGGTTTGGGGCTGGCACAGTTCCCTCAGGAAAAGCAGCAATGTCTCCTAAAAATGCTTTTGGTGCCTAAAAAGCTGCTGGAAACACAGCAATAACTATTTTTTCATTTGTTGTTCTCCAACGGTGATCTGCAGCTTGGCAGGCAGCTCGCCTACATGTCATGGCTCACACCATCCCCTCCACCGTGAGATGACAGAGTCAGTTCATACACCATGTCACTTTAGAAATGTACAATGCCAACATTTTCTTCTAGCAACCAGGCTGATCTAAAAGATGTTGGCTACTGCTAAATTAACTATGTGTCTTTGTTACAGAGTACATCAGTGGCTGGTTATCCCTGGTTATGGCGGTATTGGTAAAATCAATATCATAACAAGTGATAGTTTTCTAATAGTAATATGTATATCACAATGTGGTAACTTAGAGTTTGCAAAAGTGCATATAAAATGATGAACTGTGTTACACCAATATGCATAACTTTAAACCACACACACTTTAAAATCACTCAAGTGCAATAAAAAACAATGTTGGTAGGTTTATCTGGAATTAGCCTTATGATCCTTTCAGAATTACATTAAACATGACATCATCTCATGATACAACTCTGCTAAAAAGGAGACAGACATAAATAGTGAATGTTTCACACAGATGTATTAACCACGAATTTAACATCCTATAACAGAGTGTGCCTGTTTTCAGTGAAAAAAGAATCAGTAAACCAATAGTGTTGTTCTCTCTATAGACATAAAGATCAATCTGCAACAAAGTATGAAAAGGTTCAGCCAACAGCTTCATTCTGAAAAAAGTACTTGCTTGTACTACTGAGGGCAAGTCTAATGAAGGGAAAAGAAATTATGGTGCCAGCACTATAAGTGCTGTTTCTGTCAAGTTTTTTGTTAAAACAAAATTCTACCCATAACTCTAAGTGAGCCCACTTAATCAGGTTTCTCATAATTGGACTATGAGCCATTACCAAGTTCTGATGTGTGTCAGCTCAACACCATGTAGACAGTTGAGAACAGATTTCTCTCTCTGCAGGCAACATATTCATCTTGTGTGTGCCAAAGAAGATTGTATGTTGTCTAATTTAAAACACAACCTTATTTTCTCCCACAGCACATTACTGTACCTGTTCCTTGACAGGCCTCTACACTCACCACTTCCTCCTGGAGCCAGTGGCTGGCATCCACTCCTGTGTATTAAGAGCTCTACTGCTTGCCTCAGGCTTTTAAAAGAATGACTAACACACTCTTTGCAAACCACTGAAAGACTGCTGTAAAACATCTCAACCTAAACAGAGTGATGCATGTGGGTGCAGGAATACACTGTGGTCAACACATTTGACAGAGAGGTCTGCTTGTTCTGTAACATTCGCATTAGTGTTTGCAAATATTATTATGGTGTTTGGAAAAAGGTTTTCTCTGAGTTTGCTAAATACAAGCATCAGACATATGGGAGTCACTACCAAGTGAAATTGAAAAAATTACTTTCATAAGTTTTGTTTTGGAGAAAAAGTGGGATTCCATCAGTGCATTATGCATAACTAATACATAATTCATACATAGATGAAATTTTCATCAAGGAAACATGATGACTGAGGTACACGCAATTACAAGCTTTGCTCACATCAAAGTAAAATAAACTGATATAAATAAGTGATGGTACGTAAGGAAACATGCATTCAGGCTAAGCTGTATAATGATGTTTTTGGTCAAGCAAACTACCCCTCTGACAAATAAATACAGTAAAGAAGAGCCTGCTGATAGTCAGAGTTTTACGCTTCTCCAAAATTTGAAAGTGCGTTGAAAGATGCGTCTCCCAAACAGCTCGTCAGACCACAGGCTGATTAGAGTGTGTTGCTGTGCTGTGTGCTAACTATGGCTCTGTTTGCAGACCTGACAGGTGTCACGCCAGATCCATTAGGATGCATTTGCACCTCTCCCCTAAGTATTTCGATATGTCCCCTTTGGTCAAAACAAAGCTGCCAAGGCGGCAATGCCAGATCCCAGAGGACAAAGTGGCCTTCTGCCAGGGAAAAAAATTCTCACTGAGAATTATCAAGTGAAAGAAATGACCTGGACTTTAAATCTTTTGAAGTTAAACTTCATCTCTTTTGTGTCCCCTGTATAGATATTAACCTTTATCATATTTTGCTACCAACTATATTACATCTACGCAAACATGGAATATTTCACAGTGGCTGCAGTACACAGTTGTACACTTACTTTAGTCCAATCAACACGTTTTTCTCTCAGCACTTTCCTCAGTGTTCCATTTACAAATTCACTTTTTTCACCCTCACAAAGACATCTGGTTTAGAGGTGAATTAGCCTTTTCAGCTAATGGCTAATTCACCTCTAGAGTCTATTAGTAGGGTGCACTACCTGCTGTTTCTCAAACTGTGCTGCTAATTTTAGATGACTCTCTAGTCGCTGTACATGTAAAACAAGGTGAACCACAACAACAAAAGCATACTTAACATAAAGTCTGTATTTCAGTGCTACACACAGGCAACGGAGGGATTCTTAATATCACATAGTGTCGATCAAAACAGATTTTCCAATTTGTAATTTTCGTACAGTCAAATGTTTCACATTATAGCACCAGAAAACAAAACTAGCCTTGCAGATAATAATAATTTCCCCTGGGTATTACCTCTCACTAACAGTGCAAGAAAAAAAAAATCTTGATTAGTTCTCCTGTGATTTGTGTGGCGCTCTGATATATCTCATTTACTCCATAAATATTCCAAAACCATTCCCATAAAACATTTGATATCAGCAGTTTCATTTGACACATCTCATGCACCCTTTTTGCCGGCAGATTTTGATTGATTTCCTCAAATGAAATGTCAACATGTCATGGATCAAACCAATTTCCCGATGTTCCTATTGTTGCTTGGAAAATTGGGAAGGAATTCACCTGACAAAAAGAATGTATTTTTGTGCAGGGGTGAGGCAATACATCAAAATGCAGTGATTCTTTTGCCAGACAGAAAGCAAACACTGATGTTGCTTTCAGCGTGCGCAGCATTTCATTTCGCCAAGGAATTTGTCAATTATCTCAATACACTCTCTCTGTGTGTGCATGCAGGGTTAGATTCATGGTCTCGACTATTATGAGCCAGAAATCTGTTGTTTTCTGTGAGGTACATAGCAATGAGCCATTTCCAACTGTGCTTAAGTTTTTCAGATTTAGCCCTAGGAAATGAAATGCACCCCGTATCGCTTTGAATACATCTCATTTGAAATGATGAATACTTCAGGTCCTATAAACTATAATAAATCTAATAGTCTCATGCAGCACTCTGGCGGGGAGGGAGAGCTGGTTACAGCAGCTAAATCTGCTGCTCTTCCCCCAATCAATTAGATCTGTGAAATCCATTTCTCTTTGCATGTTTGCTCTTGTTTGCAATAATTACAACCTCCACCCCAAACAGGCATGATAAACACCCCCTGATTTAGAAGTGTTTGTTCAGATCGGAGGGACCTGCTGCTTGTCTTGCTGTTTATAAACCGTGGAAATCTACAGGGATTACACAGGCTCATCACCATCTGTGGCATTACTCCAAAACAGGTCTGCACAGAGAAGAGCCCTATCAGGGCACCGAGAGGAGGAGGCAAAGTCAGACTGACATATAATGGGCTGCTCTCACCACGTCTGCAGAACAATGCCATCGCCATTAATTGGGCTGTTAGCAGAGACTCACACACACTCTCTCTATGTCTATATATGGATGCATTCAAGGGATTTGGACTGATTTTAACTCAGTTGTACATTTTGAAACAGCTATTATGTTTACTTTCATATATATATATATATATATATATATATATATATATATAAATATATATGTAAAAATAAAACTACATATTTTACTTCTTATCACAGACTGTAAACTTTGAATTCCTTGTTACACCTTTTAGAAAAACCAAACAGTGCTGTAAAGGCTGATTGCATCCTGTTCTATTAACCGTTTTTTCCTTACAGATAAGAAATTAGATTTATTGTTTTGCAGTCAGGCGTTCTATTGTTAGCCAGGATAAAAAAACATTGTAAATGTTACAAAACCCTACTGTCTAGTTTATCAAATCCAATTGTTCTGTTGGATCAGCTGTGACCCGAAGGAACTTTATAAACAAAAGTAATGCACAACAACAACACTTCAGGATACTTCTTGCATCACAATGCTTCATATCAGATAGGTACCATCATGTAGTGATTTGTAAGAGAGGCTTTCTGAAGTCTACAAAATAACTTGATTGACTTTTGATTGACGGATGTCACAAATCAGACTTCTAATGATTGACAATCACTGTCAACGCATCTGACAGAGACAATTTTGGTGACTTGGAAAACACTGACAACAATAGAACATTTTGCAACAACAGTGCTCAAGGCAGGTATTAAACTCAGACATCAGGGTATCACAATCAACCTTTGACCTTCAAATGAGGTTTACTGAGAAACTGTCTTACAGATATGTGCATGCTTTTGCACAACCTGCTATGGGATGAAAATGTATCATTAAATTGTGCAATTGTGATATTCCTCCTGTCTTTGACGAACACACTGTATGCAGGAAGAACCTTATTCTAGTAGTCCTCATAATTAAAAAGAAAATTAAAGAAGAAATAAAATCCCCTCCGAATGTCTTGTCATTGTTAGCAAAGCAGTTACAAATACATTTTTTTTACAGCCCTGAGACAAACTACAAATATAGATCCAAGCTGAACAACATATACAAAATCATAATATCTGAATTGCTATGTAAAGCCTAATTCTCCATATGAATAATTTATTGTCTCACAAGTGTTCGCACAGCTTGCTGTATATTTAAAATTAGTCACCATGTTTAACCACAATTACTACTATACAGACCCAGACAAGATCTTTATCCTTCTTTTGTTTGCGGACGTTCTTTCAGCTCACAGATTTTTATCTTATTTTAGTTCTAGATTTTTAAAGATATGATTTGGGTGGTCAGTAAATCTGTCAACAGCACATTACTGTTCACCTGTGGCGTCCATTTCACTAAATAATATTGAGATACTGTATGCAGCTGATGCCAGAAATGTTGTTGCTTTTGAACAGTGGTGCATTATCTTGAATAAATGTATGTTGTTCACATCAACATGTTCCAATGACCTTGCATAGCAACCTGCATTAATCCATTTTTAAAAATGCAAAACCTAAAAGTGAAAGGCTGTTGAGGATGATCAGGTTAGAAGCTTCCCTTTCCAAATTTCCGATGACCCACAGATAAGTGCACTGACCCTAAAACCACCTAGCGAACTAACAAACATTGTAATTCCCGGCATGATTGTTAGTAAGTCAGTATGTGTATGCTACAGTGTAGGCTTGATTCCAAACCCTTCTAGGAAGACAGAAGTCAAGTAGATTCCTGTTATTTATCAAGGTAAAGACAATGGCATGTCCAGAAGACATTAACTAATATTAAACCTATCTATTAAACAATAATAACAGTATTGAGGTCCTGTCTGTGTGGAATTCATATATTCTTTATGTCTTCTTGTGGATTCCTGTTCTAGTTTTCTTCCACAGTCCAAATACATGCAAGGAGTCAGTTTGACTGGTGACCTGTCAAGGGAGTTTACCTGTTTTTTTGCACAATGCATGCCAGGATAGGATCTCTCTGCAATACTGCAAGGGATGAGGAGGTATAGATGGACAGATAAGAAATTTGTTGTACAGCAACATAACTGCAGTTATCCTTTTGTGTCAGTGTTTCAACAGCATTTAAAGATATTAAAAGAAAAATAAAGATAAAAGTAATCCAAGCAAATGTGATTCATAATCCTTGAGTTGCCAATTTCTAAACACATCTAAGGTTTTGCTGATTTATTTCTTATTTGTACAGGAAATGTGTGATATATTCTGTAAGAATTTCAAGTGCTCATCCTTTCAAGTGCTCATCCTTTTACTTCATTTCACATTCAGTGCAGCTCATTGAGTCTTTATTCCTCTTTTATTCTGTTAAAAGGCCATACAATAAAAAGAGATATCATTATGATATGTTCTGACCTCTGGTCTAGGTATTGTTTAACCAAAGCAAATTTGTGAGTCTAAATACAAAGCAATGATACGTGGTATTGCACCTCTAAAACTATATGCACCTACCCACTGTCACATATTTTATTTTTAGCTGTACTGTACCTCTGTGAATATTCTCATATGTCTTCAGGGCTTTTCCCAGTAATAAGGCAAATGACAACCACAATGAGGACATGCGCAGTTGTTTCTAGTTCTTATTTTCTCATATGTAATCTTGTTTCTCCTCTAAAAATATAAGAAGTCAAAAACCTAAAGCCTTTTCACTTCTGTTTGGCATTTTGGCATTAAATTCCTACTCCTGTGACCTCATCAACCAGACACCATGCTTCATTGGTTCATAGGCCAAAAAGGGAATGGCAACTAATTCACCTTCTGCAAACCTTTACTAGAGACTTGTGGAGATAATCATATATCACTCTTTGTAATGAACCTCTTTCAAAGCAACTAAGCAAATTTGAATGGTAGGAGGTCTTTAAAGTGTGAGTGCAAAAGTTGAACTTAACTTATGGAGGGTTATTAAAGAGCCTTTTATGGCACAACAAAAGACTTGTCATAATTCTAGAGTCCTGTTGAGAGAAATAGACCTCATGGTTAACCACTGTGCCGGTTATGGTGCTGAGGGTTCATTATTATTATTTTTTCACTTTTTTCTTATTTTAATCAAATATCAAAAACAAGATTGTACATCATGACCAAAGCTTTTCTGTTATGCTTTGCTGGGGTATTTGAGCCCCATCTCAAAAAAACTTTTAAAGTAGTGAGTACTACAAGGTTGACAATTTCGACTTTGAAGCAAAAGCCTTCTACTTTTGTTGCTGTTTGTTTATCTACCATTAAACTTTTCTGTACAGCACTTGACTTTTCAGTTTTAATGTCACTCACATTAACAACCCTTGTCTAGATCCCAAAGTTTTCAGAAATACAGCTATGCTAATCTTTAAGAAATATTTTAGACCTTTAGTTGCTCTTTTTTTTTTTAGAAATACCAGGTACCAGCACCATTTTCTTAAAACTACAATGAGATTTTAAAATGGTAGCACTGAGGCAGGCCTTCTTAAAGTAACTAATGACCTTCTTTTAACAGTGTATGCTGGGGAATGTTCGATCTTAATCCTTTTAGACCTCAGTGAGGCTTTTGATACTGTAGATCATGCAATTTTAATTGACTGCCTCAAGCACTGGGTGGGTATCAGAGATACAGCACTGTGCTGGCTCAGCTACTACATTTCCCATAGAACCTTTTCTTTGACTGGAGGCAATTTATCATCCTCCTTGCCAGACATAACTTGTGGGGTCCCGCAGGGTTCAATTTTTGGTCCCATCTTCTTTTCCTTGTATATATTCCCACTTGGCCAAAACATCTGTAAACATAATGTCTTTTTCAACAAATACAACTGGGGATGTCTTGATTGTATTTCTTGTTTCATAACACTTCGTCTCTCTTCTGGTGTTTTTTAATTGACCAAGCACATGATTTTGCGCATTTTTTTAACAATTAAAAAAAGCTGCTCTGATTGGTCCTCTAATCCCCACAAATCTGATTTACAATGGACAAGGAAGTTTTATTTGAAATGACAAGCACTGGGGAGTGGTGTTTGACAGAATCCTACATTCTGGATAAACGTGCAAGGGTAAAAAGAGGGTGCAGTCATGCTTCTTTCTTTTAGTCAAAATAAGCTGCTGTTAACCTCTGCAAAAAAACACACATTTTTATCCATGCTTTTCTCTCAGGATTTGAATGTAGCGCTCAACAATGACAAATCCTCAGAGCATCTTTTTACCACCACAGGAGCCTATTCTGAAATTCATCACCACCAAATCACTTGAAGGAGCAGACTGAGAAAATTATCACCTCAATAAAAATCATTAATTCATATTCAAATGAATTAAAACTGCATAGACAGTCTCTCCTCATGAAGGTACAGTATGTAGTTTTGACAAGCAGTAGATGACAATATGTATGGCTCTATTCTCACTGTTGGCAATGAGTACAAGTGAGTGTAGCAGCAGAATAAAACACAAAACAGCAACTCACTAGTTTATATGTAATTATGTTATGAGGAACAGTTAAGCAAGCTGCCACACAAACCTACTGTTTTTGAGTGAAACAGTGCAAATGCTTTGCTTGATATTAAAGATGTGGACAAAATAACTGTCAACAGCCATGTGAGTTTCCCATTAGCCTATGTGAATGGACTCTTTGCAAGACAACAGCCATTATATCATCTTTAAAGCTAATACATAATATTACCCTCTACCAGAAACCTAACATCATAAAAGCATCACAACGCAGGTGATTAACAAGAATCAAAGACACTACAGTTAAAAAGTAGTCCACAACAATACTAATGCAAATCTGCATAATTAGACACCTGCAGCAAGGAGCAAAATTATCATCTAGCAAAACTGCTAATAAAAAAAACGTATAGTGCTGTTAGCCTTGTAGTTTACTAATATTGCATCTCAACAGAGCCAAGACATTACCGACATACAAAGTGCATGTGAGCACTTACCTTGTTGAAGTAAAGCTGCTGGCAGTTGGACACAAACTTCAGCTACTGGCCTGAGGTTCACCTTTGTGGCTGATAGACGTCAAACACCCGATAGACGGAGGAATCATCAGCACCAGGAAGCTCCAAACAGGGTCCCAAAAGCCATCCAAGAGAAAAGCATCATAATCCCAAACGTCCGACTGTCCTCAGGTGAGCTAACTTATAGTTTGCAAAATGCAGCGAAAGCAGCAGCAGTGGTAGCAGCAAATGTGTGAGACAGCTTTACAAAATAATTCAGCAGTAGCTTTTCTAAATACATCCAAGTCATTTCAGAGAGAAACGGAGAATTTAAACAGTCCGCCAAATTGCAAAAAGTGCAATAGAATTCAGCTAGAGCATATCTACTAGAGCAAGCAGGTGGGTGCTGGCTGTGCTCAGTGCTGCCACTGTTGGCTGGAGGCTGTAGCTACAATGTTGCTGGAAAAAAGTCTTAAAGGGATAGTTCGACATTTTGGCAAATTCACCTATTGCTGTAATCCCTATAGTCATATGAGTAGGTACATTACCTTTAATTGTCAGTGCCTGCTGTTTTTAGATCGGTGGGACAGAGCTGCCAGCTGAAATGGAGGTGAACGGTACAGCCCCCTCTCTCCCTCAAAACTAATCAAATATACCATCAAATGACTCCAAAAGGCTCTAGTGGACAACACATGGCTTGCGCATTCCCCACGTTATGAAATAATAATGTATAATTAAGTAACATTATGACACATGAAGCAAATACTCGGAACTACTTTCTTGAGTAAACCACTGGGCGGAGTGACACAGTGCGCACCTGAGACAGTGCCATAATTATTGCTTGCAGCCTTGCATTTGCGGTATGGTCAGCTGGACGCACCAGAAAGTCTGAGAAAAGTTTACAGAGTGTTGTTGTAAATCATGGTTTACACATGTATTGTAAAAGGTTGCGGTAACAAGCCGAACACATGGAGCAGAGTGAAGTTTCACGTAGTACCAACCAAAAATTCAGACAGGATGAAACAATGGCTATTTGTGCTGGACATCGACCCCAACACGCCTGTGGAAATGGTCCGGAAAATGTTTGTTTACGCCAACCATTTTTTACCGGAGGACTACAGTGAAAGGATGGAGCGCAGAAGCTCAGGAACGGTTCAAAGGCTTTTCTTGAAAGATACTGCCATACCATCTGTCGGCATCACAAAACGAGCAGAGGGGTAGCCTATTCCAGAAAGCGGTTTAGTGAAAACTCTGAGCATGTTAACCATAGACATATATATGTAGACGCCGTGTCGAGCGCTGAGCCGTACGTCAACTCCACCGCCATATTGGATGTGGCAAGGCTGCGCTGTAAACTAATACAAGTAAATGGACTTAATTTCATAAAGTGCCTTTCTACAAAGAAATTTACGTTAATGCCTCTCGTTTGTTCATTCACACACACACTAATATACTTGGGAAACAGTTAGGCACCAAAAATAATGTATTTGATCTTTTCAGATGG
>NC_065507.1:30789619-30791349 GCF_006386435.1 Epinephelus moara
TGTAGCGACTGGGGCTGTGACTGTGATAAATGAACTGTAAAATGATGAATGGTCCCTTTAAGGGCACTACCCAGAATGCACTGTGTTCAGGAGAAGTGTGTGTTGTTATGTGTTTCGTGCGCTCTGAGAGTGCATGTTTTGTTTTCAGTGTTCGATCTGCCGGTGTGTGAGTCTCATGCAGAAGAGTTTTGTTCCCTCGAGTCTCGGGGTATGTGTTAAGACGGCTTCACGTCAGTTGCAGGATGCCATGCTCTGTTGATGTTCAGGAACGACCAATAAAAAGGCGCTGTGAGTTATAAGAAATCCGGTGTTGATGAACTTTAACCTGCCGCTCGTCACATTGGTGTCAGAAGTGGGATAGCTAGCCTAGCTAACGTACCCACCATGGAGGAAATAGAGCGAGAATACGGAAGGATAACGGAGTTCATAACGCGCCTCGACGAGCGGTGTGAATTCAAAGAGCACAACCCCGGCGGAGCTCGCCCGCCCGTCCAGGAAGGCTCCAGTGCCTGGCGTCTCCCCACACCCGCGACGAGAAGCACCACCTCCACCCACCGCTCCGAGAGCTCGCCGGTTGCGCCGAGCATGGCAGCCGCAACGAGAGGCGCCGTCCCCCGCCGCAGCATGGAGAGCTCATCGGCCGTACATGGCTCGTCGTCTGGGACGGGAGGGGCCGCCTCCACACCGCCGTCACACCCGCCTCCGCGGAACGTCTACAAGCTCCCGCGATATGCAGGTACCACACCACTGGAACCCTACCTCGCTCAGGTCAAGGTGGCGGAGCTAATGAATAGATGGGATGCTGCTGAGACGGCCGCCCACATTGTCCTGGCCTTGGAGGGAAATGCACTACAGGTGTTAATGGACGTGGCACCAGAGGAGCTAAGTGACTATTCATCCCTGACCATGGCTCTAAAGCGACGCTTTGGAAAACGCACCTCCACTGACCAGGTGAGAGACCAGTTGGCTCACAGGCGCCGAGCAGATGGTGAAGCTTTGGGCGCGTACGCCGCGGATGTGCGTTACTATACCGAGCAGGGTTACCCAACCTTTGACCCATCAGCACGTGGTGAGCTAGCCCTGAGTGCCTTCATCCGGGGGCTCACCCCTGAGAAGAGCGGGTTGAGACTGTCCTAACACCCCGCCATCAGGCGAGACCCCAGGTGTGACAAGCAGAGATCAGCGATGATGACGAGGGAGGGGCTGTCTGCCAGGCCCAACCCTCCCCAGCTCCAGCAGGTCCACGGCAGCCCCCGAGGAGGTTGCGGGCACGTCAAACCCCAGGTGTCTGTTACCGCTGTGGAGAACCGGGACACATGGCACGTGACTGCCCCGCGCCTGCACCCCGGCGCCACACCCCCGACCGCTCGGGAAACTAGAGCTGGGGGGCACAGAGGGGAATTTGCCCCCCAGTCAACCAACCGAATCCCCTACTGAGAACATTAACCAAATCGGCAGGTTGGGCAACGTCCATGGCCTATACCTGTCCTGCCACCTCAATGGACATGCCTGCAGAGCCCTGGTAGACTCGGGGGCAGTTATCTCCCTGGTGCGACCAGGGGTTCTGCCGGAGACGGACGATGGACAGTCGCTCGGGTGGGCTCCGACCTCCAGCAAGATCCGGTCCGTGACAGGGGGACTCTCAAAAATGCTCGGGAAGCAAAGCCTGTGGGTGCGGGCCGGAAAAACTGAAACGGAGCAAGAGTTTTGGTTGGCTGACATCATAGACT
>NC_065507.1:30791826-30793493 GCF_006386435.1 Epinephelus moara
AGCGGCTGGTCCAGACCATGTCCGCGGCAGGGGTGATAGAGCCTTCCACCAGCCCATGGGCCTCCCCTGCTATCCTAGTGCGGAAGAAGGACGGCACGTGGAGGCCCTGTGCGGACTTCCGGCGCCTGAACGCAATAACCCGCAAAGACTCCTACCCCCTGCCCCGCATTGATGATGCCCTGGACCACATCGCAGGGTCACGATGGTTCAGTTCCCTAGACTTGAGAAGAGGCTACTGGCAGGTGGAGCTAGCACCAGAGGACTGCCCAAAAACGGCTTTCACCTTCGGACAGGGACTCTGGCGGTTCAGGGTGATGCCGTTCGGCCTCTGCAACGCTCCCGCCACATTTGAGAGGCTGATGGAGAGAGTGCTGGCCCACATTCCCCGGAGCCAATGTGTGGTCTACCTCGACGACCTGCTGGTCCACGCCACTGACTTCGAGCGGGCTCTGGTAAATCTGCGTCAGGTTTTCAGCGCCATTCGGGGGGCGGGCTTGCGCCTACATCCCAAGAAGTGCAACCTCCTACAATGCGAGACCAAGTTTCTGGGACACGTGGTGGGGCCCAACGGCGTGGGCACTGATCCAGCAAAGGTGGAGGCAGTCCGGAACTGGCGGGTCCCCAGAAGTGTCGGCGAGGTGCGCAGCTTTCTGGGTCTTGCTTCATACTACCGACGTTTTGTGCGCGTCTTCGCATCCACCGCCAGCCCGCTACATCGCCTCACTGACAAGGGGCGGAAGTTCGAGTGGAACGAGAGCTGCGAGGCTGCTTTCACCCGGCTGCGCGAAGCCTTGACCTCCGCTCCCATCCTGGCACTCCCCGATCCAGGGTGCCGCTTCATCATCGACACAGACGCCAGTGACACGGGGCTGGGGGCGGTCCTGTCACAGGAGAGGGAGGAAGGAGAAAGAGTGGTGGCCTACTACAGCCGCGCCCTACATCGAGCTGAGCGCAACTACTGTGTCACCCGGCGCGAGCTACTGGCAGTCATCACGGCGCTTCACCACTTTCGGCCCTACCACTACGGCCGGTCCTTCCTCCTGCGGACAGATCACGCTTCCCTGATGTGGCTCCTCACCTTCCGAGAACCAGAAGGGCAACTGGCGAGATGGATTGAGGCCCTGCAGAGTTACGACTTTGAGGTACAGCATCGGGCAGGGCGACTCCACTGCAATGCCGACGCCCTCTCCCGATGGCCCTGCGAGGCATCAGAGTGCAGGCACTGTTTGCGGCAAGAAGAACGAGACCAACTGACTATTCCCGTGGCCGCGGTGCCACAGGTCCAGGAAGCAGAGGAGGGGATGACGGCGGTCGAGCGACAGGAATGGCAGGCGGCGCAGGGAGCCGACCCTACTCTTTCCAGGGTGGGGCAGTGGGTCGATGCTGGAGAACGCCCCTGTTGGCCAGCTGTCTCAGCACTGTCATTGGAAACTAAGGCCTACTACCCTCAGTGGGCCACTCTGGCCCGATGAGATGGACTGCTCTATCGTGTCTGGCAGGCGCCAGGCCGAGGCGGAGCAGTTTGGCAGTTGTTGGTGCCCAAGGACCGGCGCCAGCAGGTGTTACAGGCAGTGAATGGTTCAGTGGGGGCAGGGCACTTTGGGGTATCAAAGACTCTAAACAGACTGCGCCAAAGGTTCTACTGGGCCGGCTGCAGGCAGGACACC
>NC_065507.1:30795261-30815872 GCF_006386435.1 Epinephelus moara
TTGATGATGGCTTTTTATTGTCGGTTTAACTCAGAGTGAACATACTCAAGAGTTGACTGAACTAACTCAAATCAGCTGTTCTGGAACTGGTAACTCAGAGTTTCCCATCTCAGGGTAAATCAACTCAGAGTTCAGGGTTAGACTCAGAGTTTGTTGAACCTCCTACCTGGAATACCCCACAGATGTGGTAAGTAATCGTTGTGTATTTTGCTCAGCAATCTTTCTGCTGTAACGTTACCTCCATGTTGAGTAACATTAGCCTACAACCCAAGCATGGTAAATAAGGCTAAAATGCAAACGTTGTTGTGGTTATGTTATGGATAAGTGCTTACCCAGAGCATATAGTGAAGTGACTGGCATACTTCTCATTGTTGGGGATAAACAGACTGCTAGGGAACATTTTATGTTGTTGTTCCCTCAGGAGTTGTGGTGATTTATGAGTGTGGAGTTAGCATGTTCTCCCCGTGTTCCGGTGATTATTTTGAGGCGTACTCTCGTCTCATCCCACCATCAACATATGTATGTAACATACAGTCACTGGCCACTTTGTGTACACCTGTGTAATCTAATGCAATCCAGTAGAACGGCTATACCATAACTTTTTCCCCCGAAGCTTAGAAATTTTCGGTTATTGTTGACAGTGTCTAGAAAGTGACGATTCTACTTTGTTTATTGTTGTGGTCATAGTGAATGGTGGTGGTGTACTGGTTTGGCCTCCTAATTTTGTCTAATTGAGGGGGACAAAATATTAGGAACACTTTTCAATATATTGCACTCCAGTACACCAGCACCACCCACTACGACCTCAATGATAAAGTAGAATTATAGCTGCTGCGCAGCAATGGTCGGGGCTGGGCAATTTTAGGCAAAATTATGAACAAACTGGCCCGATCTAGCTTGAAGCTAAGCATTATCCATGGTGACCAAGATGAAAACATTTTTTAAAATGTAAAAGTAGCTATTGGATAGACTCTGCATATTGACTGATAGCTAAGCCAAATAAACAGGGAAAAGAGACAAGGGATAACAGGGAAAAGTGTTGATAAAGAGTATTTGTCTCTCTGTGAAACTGCCTGGATCATAATTATTTTAACCTTGGCATTCTCTAATCCACATAGCATAATGCCTGAACATAGGACTTTCACATTAGAATGTCCATTCTGCCTTAGCTGAGGCTTGAACTCACAACTTCTGAGACTGAGGTCTGGCTTCTATCTCACTGAGCTAATTGGCAAGTGACAATTCATGTGTGGCTTCACAAATTGACTAAGCCAAGCATCAGGGTGCCAGACAGTTGCCATCCATGCGATGGAAAAGCAAATTTCAAAGTGAAAGTTCCAAAGCTGTAGCACATATGGTTGATTTGTTATGAATGTTCAAAGTTTTGAAATTTAGAGGCTTGCTGTAGCGCCACCATCAGGACTATTGTCTTGTGTTTCCAGTTGAGGACATCTGGCATGGGACTGGACCTTTATGAAAAGTTTGGGTAGATTTCTCATATGGAAATGTTGCACAAGCTGAGGCTTGAACTCACAATCTTCAACACCAAGAATCATTCTCTATCTCACTGAGCTAATTGGCAAACAGAAATGTCACATGTAGCTTCACAAATTGACTGAGCCAGTCACCTGTGTGCAAAACAGCAGCTGTTAGTGTGTAAAGGCAGATTTCAAACGGCTGTCAAAAATTCAGTTATTAAGACAAAAATCCAAAAATACACAAATTGCATCTAGACAGCATGAAGATCTTGGTAATTTGTTTTTAACAATAATTTATTGGCTCCATAAGTGAAAAACTGATGTTTAAAAATGCCATTTTTGCATTGACGAAATTCTAAATGCTGTAAAAAATTAAGTTTTTGAGATAAAATTCTGATATTTTCCAAACATCATCTACCATGACTCCAAAATTTTGTCATTTTTTAATGAACATTGAAAATGTTTTTAGCAAGAATTTGCAAGTATATGTTTACAATACCGTTTACAGTCAAACGTTTTGATGCACTGTAGGCTCAATTTTCGATAAATCGAAAATCTGTGTGGATCGTTTGTGTAGGACAGTCTGAAGATGCTCTGTAGCAAGTTTGGTGTCAATTGAGCAAAAATTGTGGGAGGAGATAGGTTTAATAAGTTTTACAGTTTTTGAAAAAACAGAGTGATGGACTTCATAATTTGCAATAGGTTTAAATGTACAAAAGTTTCTTCAGTATTGGGGCTACATTTTGGTGAAAGTTTGGTTGATTTGTTGTGAATTTTCAAAATTTTGAACTTTAGAGGCTTGCTGTAGCGCCACCATCAGGACTATTGGCCTGTTTTTGCAGCTGTGGAAATCTGGCATGGGACTGGACTTTTGTGCAAAGTTTGGTGATTTTTTGCGCATGGGAAGAAGAAGAACATGCAGCAAAACAATAGGGTCCTGGCAGCTTAGGCTGCCCAGCCCCTAATAATCACCTTTCTGACAATGTCAACAAAAACTGAAAATGTAAAAGCTTTATAAATGTAGAATGTGTGGCAGAGCTGTTGTATTGGATTATTGGATTATTGCACAGGTGTACCTAATAAAGTGGCCAGTAAGCCAGACATACACCACCAATCCATGCCGGCTCTGGGTCTCCCCTCAGCCCCTGGTTGCTCGGCAGCCTCAATCTCTCTTCTTGCTCTCTCTTCTTCCAAAACCTGTAACTCTTCCTCTGTATATTCTGGCTTCTTCTCAACAAACTTGTTGTTTTGATGACGGGAGTAACTGCACTAAACATACGCCATTTGAAATCACTCCGCCCAGCAAGTACTGTATGTCTGGAATGTAGTTCCGGCTGTGCATTTGGCTTCAAAACAACTCTGTCTTGTAATATTACATTATTATTTCATAGCGTGGTGAATGTGTAAGCTACAAGTTGTCCACAAGAGCGTTTTGGAGTCATTTGATGGTGTATTTGATTAGTTTTGAGGGAGAGAGGGGGCTGTACCGTTCACCTCCATTTTGTGCGCCAAGCAGCAGGCAGCTCTGCCCCACCGATCTCAGAATAGCCGGCACTGATAATTAAAGGTAATGTACCTACTCATATGACTATAGGGATTACGGCAATAGGCGAATTTGCCAAAATGTCGAACTATCCCTTTAAGTGAAGACATGTAAAGATTCAACTTTTAAGTCTAATCAACAATTAAAACATTTTTTTTTATTTATATTTATTTATTTAACACATTGAACTCTGAAAATCCAACAGGTCTAATGCTAATAACTCTGTGAATATCTGATTTGGAACAATTATATATATTTTCATTATTTTTTCTTCCATCACAACGCCCACTACTTAGATGTCCTGTTCAATCTGTAAAAGATTCCAAAGTCACTCTAGTGATAGTACAAGTAAAAAGAAATTAATGCATACGTTTTTTTTCCGATATCAGTGTCATGAAAGATATGACAGTTTTAATTTAAATGAAAAAAAAATCCATTATATGAATAAATAGAATTTTACATCCATGGCCAGCAGTCGACACATGTACACAGACCAACATAACAGATGGCTTTTACCAGGCCTGCACGAATTTCTGTTGCAGATATTTGTGGGGGGTTTTCTGGTTTTGGTCCAAAATTAATTAAAAAAGCACAAATGCGTTCTACATTGTTATGTGTAAATATATCAGCAACTGAGGAAATATTATGCTATTGTGAAGAGAATCGGCACTGACTTGAACAAGTTCATTTGTAATATGCATTAAAAGTGAGGCTCATGTCAGCAGTCGTCATTAAAACTGATTGATACCTCTACAAATAATGAAAAAAAATTAGCCAGACAGCTTTTTTCTTTCAGTAATTGCCTATATTGATAGCCTACATTCAAGCCATGTTAATACTAACATTTTCTCCGTCTGTGACAAGTGTCAGGTGAAATGAAATATTAGAATGTTAAGATAGCCTGTCAATGGACGTAATATTTTCTGAGTCAGAAACATTTGGCCCTGACTGAACAGGTTACGCAGTACCTTATACATTAATGGACTTGTTCAGTCAAATTATGGGCACTCTAGTGGATTCAGATCTTCAAGGCATTTATGCAGCCATTGAGGCTAATGGAGGACATTTTGTGCCTCTTGAGTTAATTATTTTAATGCAAATGTTCACTGGTTCAAATTGATCACTGTTTTGGGCTTGAAGACTTGTAAAAGAAACTTAAAAGAAGAATAGCCTGAAATTTTTACTTCATTGTCACATTACAGTTAAAACACCATTTCAAAGGCAATATTCAAATAAGACAATCAGAAGGCTGCAAATTCTCATGTACCCAAGCACACCAAGGTTTCTGTAGCTTGTGCCATCCTTGTAACAAAAGAGAAACAAAAAAATATGTAGCTCTTTAACTCTGAATATTCATTTTTTCCCACTAATGTTTCTGAATATTTTAGTATGCCCTTTGTCTTTCTGAATAACAGCATCTGGCTAAAATATAAATGAGGTGTGGATCCATTTTTGTAACTTGCCCTTACTGAGAAATATTGTTTTGGTTTCATGGCTTGATCTTGAAAGGTTGTGGAGACACAAACTCACACTGTGAACAAAATGTAAATACAACGCATTCATTCATTGTTTTAAAGCCTCTTTCATCTTTGCAACAAAATGGAAATTGGACACGTCTGATCGAATTCACTTTTATTTCAGGGTTTAAGGTCAGAGTGTTTGTAAAAAATATGCGTTATGTTGATTTTTGAGCCTAATCTCGACTCGTATTTTGACAGCAAAATATTCTCTACTCTGAAAACAAACCTTTTTTATTTGCAACATACTCAGACAGCGTATCACTCTGCAAGTTTTAGACACAGTAGGATTGCGTTTGTCAAGGGACTGAAGTTAAAAGGGAAATGGTATTCTCATGGTGTGCCATGCAAGTCAATAATGGCCACAGCAGGTACTGAATTAGTCATCAGGATATGTATTATATGTTATATTGAAAGGCCAGTGTAATTATTTTTCTCTAACCTTATTTGACAATCGTCTTCTTGTTTCTGTTAAAGAAGCCTTGACTTCTCCTTGCTGAGGCCCAGTTGAAATTCAGCCTCTTCACCCTCTTTCTTTGACGGTGTCCCCTGAGCCCCCGCTGCTTGATTTAAACCATTTGGCCTGTTATATTATGAGGTCAGGTGTTAACAATTCACTTCGTCTGAAGGAGCTGACTAGTCTGAAATCCATAAATTAGTTTTGCCGAAAAACCCTGAGTGTGGCGATACAGGCTCTGCTTACCTCCTCGTGTCCTTAACCTACATTAACAACTATGGCATCAAATAGGAAACCACTTCAACCCATATATTTTAAAGGTCCAGTGTGTAGGGTTTAGGGGGATATACTGGCAGAAATAGAATATCATATAATAAGTATGTTTTCTTTAGTGTATCATCAACAGAAAATAAGAATTGTTGTGTTTTTCGTTACCTTAGAGTGAGACGTTTATATCTACAAAGGGAGTGGATCCTCATCTGTGAAGATCTTCATGTTGCACTGCCATGTTTCTACAGCAGCCCAGAACAGACAAACCAAACACTAGCTCTAGATAGGGCTGTTCACATTTTCACATTGGCCCCTCCAGGACATGCTCAACAGTGTCGGAAAACACTGATTTGTAATCTGTAATGTGAAACTGTTGGCTGTAGATTGGACCATGTGTGTTTTTGCATTTTCATGTCGTCCACCGAAGTAAACAGCCCCTCTGCAACCAGAGCATCAGAAGAACTCTGAGAACACTAAGAATAAGATGCTTACAGCTAAACAGGAGATTGCAGGAGAATCTGCAGAGTATTACAAACAATTGTGCAGCCCAGAAATAGAAGGAATGGAAACTCAGTTAAGACATTATTTGCAAGATCTGAATTTTCCACAAGTGACCAACGCACAAAACCAATACCTCACTGCGCCAATTATTGTTGAAGAGATATCAAAAGTGATTCAGAAACTAAAGCCAGATAAGAGCACAGGTAGTGGGGAATTCTACAGAGAGTTTAAAGTACAACTTACCCCTATCTTATATAAAGCGTTTAACTGGGCATTAACACATGAAATATGACCAGACACATTGAGCAATTCCATAATAACAATTATCCATAAGGAGGGTAAGGATCTATTACAATGTGAAGGATACAGACATATAACTCTACTAAATGTAGATCAAAAACTTCTTAGTAGCATTCTAGCTAAAAGGTTAGCTAAAATTATCATGACATCATAGACTTAGATCAGACAGGTTTCATTAAAAATACACAATTATAAAATTATGTCAGACGTACAATTAATATAATAGAGCATGTGCATAAAAACAATACACAGGCTCGTATCCGGCTTTAGTAATACCTTTATTTCTTGGTTGCAGAATATGTATAGAACCCGAAAAGCCCAGGTTAGAGTAAATGGAACACTATCAAGCCCATTTGAGCTTAAAAGAGATATAAGACAGGGGGATCCTCTCTCGCCATTAATCTTTGCTTTATGTATCGAACTACTGGCAGCAAGTATTAGGAGAAATTAAGAAATAGAAGGGGTAGAAACTGAGGGGATACAGCACAAAGCAGCGCTATATGCGGATGGTATCATCTTATATTTAACAAAATTAGAAGGTACTCTCCCAGCTTTAATGAAGAGCATTAAAGAATATAGCATTGTATCAGGGTATAAACTGAATATGCAAAAATGTGAAGCAATTAGCCTGGGAAACCCTATTGCTCCCAAGTTAAAAATGAATTCCTCTGGAAATTGGATAGAGAAAAGGTGAAATATTTGGAAATAGAAATACCTAGGAACTAGGATCAACTATATAAATATAACTATGATCAACTGGAAACAAGAATTAAACTTAAGACTTGAACAGATGGTTAGTCCCTTTGTCATTATCAGGAAGGACTGACACCATTCGAATGAACATACTCCCCAGATTCTTATTTTTATTTAAGGGGCTTCCTTTGTATGTCAATCCAGCCACATTTAGGTGCTGGGACAGAATGTTACTTAAATTCGTATGGAACAATAAAAAACCAAGGGTCAAAATGAAAATGCTCAAACTGGCTAAAATAAAGATAGGTTTGGCTCTCCGTAATTTGCAGAATTATTATAAGGCAGCTTGAATACAAATATTATAAACATGGCTAATAGATGATATACAGGCAAAATGGAAGTCAATAGAGCTGGCCCCATACCAAGGCATTCAGAAACTCTAACTCAAGGTTAGAGCTGAACAATTGGTTTCAAAATACTCTTAGAGTCTGGAATAAAGTCAGTAGGGATCTTAAGAATCATAATGAACTGCTGGTATTGAGACAAATAAAAGCAGATCCCAACTTTATCCCAAACAAAGAGGAAGGCACCTTTAAAATCTGGAATCAGAAAGGGCTGAAAATATTTGGACAATTTATCAACCATAAAGGAATTATGCAATTTGAATCACTACAGTGAGAATATGATTTGCCACATTCTCAAGAAAAACTCGACTTCACGCTGTCTAATATTGAATGGAAAAATATATGTCCATCATCACATAAGACAACAGCATCTCAGTTCTGGCAAGAATACACATGGAATTTTCCGATGAGATATTTTCTAACATCTGTTCAACAAACCATATTTCAACAATCAGTAACATCAAATTGTTGGAGAGACTCGAGTCGCTTGGTCTCGTCCAGTTTTAAATACTTACTGGAAATATATTTGTATAGAAATTAAAAATGTTTTTAAAATTGACCTAAAAATTAGTCAAGAGTTCATTCTGTTAGGGAAAATGCTAAAGGAAATAGTGGGATTTGAAAATAAGTACCTTATCAGAATACTGAGGATAACTGCTCTCAAACTTGTGACGAAAAACTGGCTCCAGAAACTAAGACCATGCGTAGAGAGGAGCCTGGTGGAAAAAGTAAAAGAAATGGAGCAGTTAACATATGAAATCAGTGGAAATATTAGAACGGGACACACATGGTGGGCCAAATTGGAGCACTACATAGAAAATGTGGGACAAATACAAGATTAGAACCATCATGCACCTCAGCTAAATAAAAAGGCAGGGGGCGTTCTGACAGCCAATTGGAGTAATACAGTAGATAGTAAAAGTCAGCAACCAAATGGGGGGAGCACTTCTGTTTGTTGGTTTTGTTTTGTTTTGTTTTCCCAATTATCTGTTAATCTTATTATGTATTTACCCATTTTCAACAGCATGTTTTCCAAGCCAGTTGTTAACCTCATCACCTTGATGATTTGTTGATGAAATATGAGTTATTCATGAATTTAATTTTGATTGTTCAATGAACTTCTGCCTTGTATGCCTTTTTTCCCTTCTTTCTCTCTTTTGTATCTTTTTTTGGTGGGAAAGGGGTCCTTTGAATAATATAAACTTAGTAGACATGGATTGAATGGTATGGACTTGGTGGGGCTGGTGTTTGGATAAATGTTTGTATTTCATCACTTTTATTATTTCTGATATAGTATTTGTTACCTTGTTGTGTATGGGTGTTATGGTTTTGTCTTCCTTTATTTGTGCTTTCTTTATACATTCTGTTTAGTGCGTTGTTAAATTTTTGCCTTGGTTATATGTCTGCTCCCAGTATAAACCTTTTAACAATGAACATTGAAGGAATTGTAACTGGGAGAAGTTCCTGCTCTTTGCAATCTGCAGTCCTCACTGGTAGATTCCACTAAATCCCTTAAATCTTGCACACTGTTCCTTTAAACTTTGTTGCATTCACTGCCCACATGCACAATACTTTTGAGAATAATTCAGAAGAGTACTGAAGAGAGTGTTTGCATAAGAGGGTCATGAGAGAGACAACATGACATGTAATGTGGAAATCTCAACTCAACATGAAGACATTCATGCACCTGGTAGGCTCAGTCGGCACATGCTTTGTGTTCTGCCTTACACATACACAATGATATAGCTGTTTCCGCCTTCTCTAATGTCTCTCATTAAAGATCTCTCTCCTTGTGTCAGTCTCTGGTCCTTTCTGAGATCCCAGCTCCTCCATCCTTGAAATTGAAGGCTGAAGTGAATCTTATCGCCACTCATTAGCTTCATTCCCATTCTATCTGGCTCCCTTTATTGCTCAGTGTTAACCTTCTTACTTGGTAGCATTCATGGAGAAGTGGTGTCCTTCTGTCAGAGGAATTAAATGACTTGCAATATTTCAGCACACTTATCCCTGACATATAATTTGATCCCAAACAGAAAGAGGCTGTCTGTATTGTGCCTAGATCATGTTGCTATAATTTCTCTCAATTATCATACATTTTCATTTTGTGTTACTGCAATGTGTTATAATAGGAGTGTATGAGCAGATTAATTTATATAGCTCAGTTTTAGTGGGATAGGTGCCAAAGAAAATTCATCGTGAAGTGCATATTTTTAGGTGTTCATGGACTGTAAACCACAAAACTGTCTGAACCTAATTGTCTGGTGAGGAATTAGCTAATATTCAGTTCCACAGAAATCAGCAGCAATTTGAGACACAGAAAATGTATACTAATTATGTTGTTGGATGGATGCAGTTCCAGAACCATTGCCTTATGCTTTTGTTTAGATTGATTGATGTATTTTGCATTGATGCAAATAAATTGTCCTTTCTTTTTTTCTCCAATTCACAAACAGAAGAGCTGACTCTACTCCTGTCTGACAGCTAGAGTTGGGAGATGTCTGTTGTTTTGGAAAGCTGCTCTTCTGAAAATATCTTTCCTCAGTAGACTGCTGTGACGCAGTGTCCACACACACTCAGTTGCATAAAAACGATTGTTCCTCCGACCAAAAATACATCATCTTAATCTTAATCAAGTACTGCGCGTACAGAATCAGAGCTGCAATCCTCAGAGACTGCTTGTGTCAGAATCAAATTGGCTGCAAATATGGATTAAAATGAGAGACTGAGGTGTCCACTCCTCATCTGTATTGGCATTGAATTGATCTGTCCTCTTTGCTTTGCCAGTTGGCCATGATATCTGGAAATATCATGTGTTTGGTGTCACAACAACTCATGGTTCTCAGTTATTTATTCCCACTTACTGAATTTCTTAAAAATAAATTAACAAATATCAGGGTCTTACAGTATAACTGTTAGTTATCTCATTGTTGAATAATTTGGAATTTTTCTGTCTTCATTTTATTTTCTTTACTCATTTACTTGCCCATTATAGTTTCCTCGCATGACCCTCGGAAACATTGCACACGATTTAGCATTTCATTTCCACATCAAACTGTCAACGTCTCAGTGGCGAAGATATTTTGAAAAGCAGTTTACTTTTATGTAAATAGCGCCATTGTCTGTGAATGATACATGAATGGCATTTTTCAAAATGAATCAAACATTTCTCTTACGGACTTTTTCCAAACAAAAATATGGAACAAAGGGGCACAGCAACTTTTTCATGCCACAAGTTCAACATTTTCTCAAACGTCTATTGCATTTCTCCACCACAGAAAATGTGTAAAATTATGTTCTTAATACTTTAAAAGATTATGTAGTTTTTTTCCTTCTGAGTAAACATGCTCATTTTCGGCATTGTCCTACTCCACATTAATATGCAGTCATATTAGAGCCATTGCAATTAGGACAAAGCGATCTAACTCAAAGCTTTGATTTGCAAAGATGCTGCTGCTTAGATGTATGCACCATTTTCTTCTCATAATTTTAATTGTTTAATAAATGCCTCCAGCTTCTGTACTCTTTCTCTGATTCTTCATATGACACTATGTATCTTATTAAAACATTTAGAGTTACAGTTTTAGTATTCACTGACTTTCCTGCTCTGTCTTCTAGCTTCCAGTAACTATAATTTTTTTGCCTTAGAGGTGTCTTATGGAGATTGAACACTCTGGGAAGTAATTCTCTCAGCTTGGATGCATTATAATCCTTTGATGAATAATTACAGGTATTGAAAGACTAATTGTATTTTTTCATTACACATGATATCAGTGTAGCATGCTTGTATACTCACATCAATTTAGTTGAACGAGAAGCTTGTTTGTGTCGGCTTCAATTAAAGTCACACTGGCAGTCGAAACTGGCATTTCAATTGTGTTTTGCATCTGTCACAGTCTTTCCACCTAAAATAGGATTCTGCAGTGGGACATACAGTTCAGTACCACAGGGAGAGAACGCTCAAAGCTTCATCATCATCATCAACATCATCAGAATTCTTTTGAATGAATAAATTACAGCCACCCAGGGTTGTAACCATGGTGTCTTGGGAAAAGGAAACAAGATTTTGTTGGGGTGAATTTCGGGTGAATAGGGTGGGAGGAATGGAGGCACGCTTTGCATGGAAATCTGTAATGCTATCACAGGTTGTAATTATTAACATTTGCATAATGTTTTCATGAAAAAAAACCCCTATAAATCTGCCTTTTTCAGTTTGATTCACCCACTGTATCAAACATAGAGGAGCCATCTTAGACAAAGCATCTTCAGGTGGTGGACAAAATAGCATCCAGAAAAAGGACATCAGTAATGCACTGGTCAGGCCAGTATCAACCACAACAATGACCATTAAAGTGTCACTGCAAATTATTATACAACAGTGGGCTTGTATCAGGCCACATACCAAGTAACATTATTTGTCAGCTCCTAATGTGATACAGTTTCTAAAATCGCTGATGTGTGGGTTGTATTTTCTGTGTCACATTATTTCTATTCCTGTTGACATGTTAAATAATTTCGCAGCATTTTCCCTTTGGACCTCTGTTAGCTGCCTTATGCTGCTTTGAAAAATCACATAAAGATCAGACTGTCTGACCTCTGTTATAGCTGAAAAATGTTGCATTCAACCTCATATAACCCATCTTTGTAGCAGTGCTTGTAATTGTGATATTAAAGGTTCAATGTGTAGGATTTAGCAGCATCTAGTGGTAAGGCTGAAGAACTGAAATGTCTCGCATGTGCCAACTACGGTGGTCAATACACAAATGCGGACGGCCCTGTCTGGAGCCAGTGTTTGCTTTGTCTGGTCTGGGCTACTGTCAAACAACAAAGCTGACTCGCTATATAAACATAGAGGACCCACTCCATATGTGGATACATACGAACGGCTCAATCTGGGGTAACAAAAACACAAAGATACTTATTATCAGAGGATTATACAGTGATGAAAACATAGTCATGAATATTATTTCCTTTATTACAGACAATTTTGGAGGCTTTATTTTATAGGACAACTATAGTGTGAAGAGGGGAGAGAGGGGGAAAGACATGCAGCAAAAGGCCATGGGTTGGAATTGAGGCCACAGGCGCTGTGGCAAGGACACAGCCTTTATACATGGCGTGTCTGCTCTACCAAGTGAGCTAGTGGGAGCCCCATGAATATTATTTCTGCCCATAGATGTCCCTAAACCTTACACACTGGACCCTTAAAGTAGAAGTGTTTTCATTATTTTGTCTATTTCACGTAATTCATTCTAAGGTACAGCAATATTAGTCTAGGTTACTTTACTAAAGCTGCTGTCAGCCTAGTTGATTAGACTGTGCAGACAGTGTAGAAGGATCTGTGAAGTGTTATTTAGTCCTATACTAACTTTGTGCAACATAATACATTTTGTAAAATGAAAATTTGTGAGGTGTACTTTTTTCTAAATGTTTTGTGAGAAAATGTTTTTTTTTCTTTTCAGAGTTCTTAACTCTTAGGTATGGACTGATAATCTACAACTGGTGACTTTTGTTCACTTAATGTTGCTGCTAAAAGCAGATGAGACAAGGATATATGAACTGTGCAGGCCACAAAAAATACTTGTTCTGTTTGTGACCTCTGGTGGGAAAACAAATATGTATCCTCTACTGCAATTTTACATGTAGAATATCTCTGTGTTACCCATTACAGCTAGGAAAATTGTTTACTGAATCAGATAGTTTAAGTATTATACATTGTAGTTGTTGCTCATTTTGTCATATTGCTTACAGATAAAATCAATCCACCACTTCCATCGAGTTAACATCCCTCAGATAAAATCTAATATTTTTTGTTTGCTCTTGTCATTGGATGCTGTGTCTCTTCACATACCCCTGTAAATATTTGTTATTTAGCTGTGAATCACAGACATTTATTGGCATAACCTTCTGGGTTGGACAGTTAACACACTTGTTTCATCTATTACCAACAGATGGCTCTTTAGAACGGCGCTCCCTATGTGACCTTTAGCTGGGACAGTTTTATTTTGTGACAAGGACAACACTTTCAAGAGCCACACTATTTCTTCAGTCAGCGTGCATGTTTATCAGCCTCTTCCGAATGGGATTTAATCTAAATTATAGCAAGGTTATCCATCTGGAGTCCATTAAGTTAGTTCTGCCACTTCTTTGAAGTAGTCTGTGGTAAATCTTGTTGAGGCCAGAGACAACAAGATTAAAGCATTGAATTTTAGAAAGAGATGCAGATTAAAAAGAAACACAGAAGTACAGGTGAAGTGAATTTTGAAAACGCACATTTGCAGCATTACATAGCAGATTAATTCACTGTCACGCATGCTAACACTAATACTGTTGTGTGCCTGAGTGGCTTCCCATAGTCCTGTGACAGCAGGCCTTGACATTATACAAACTTTGCCCACCTTTAACTTTGCCAAAATCAATGAGATGTTGCTTCATGAAGTCTGTCTCAGTACATATACTATACCAGGGCACGTTACTGAATAACAGGCCACTTTTATCAAAACAGTTTGTTCTAGTTAAGGGGACGGTTCACCCCAAAATCAAAAATATATATTTTTCATATTACTCATTGTGTAATTTATCAATCAAGATTGTTTTGGTGTGATTTACTAAGTGTTGTTGATATCAGCCATGCCTGCCTTATCTCAAATATAATGGAACAAGTCTGTGGTGCTCAAAGCACCAAAAAATTTGTTTGAAAAACTCAGCAGCAATGTCTCTTCCCACAAATCATGACCCAGTCACTCAAGATAATCCATAGACCTTGTTGTGAGCAGTTTCATGTAGGAACTATTCTACCGAACTACACACACCAACTGTGTCACCACATAGAAGGAAGCACGCATCTTCTACTAGCTGATGTAGCACCACTGAACTAGCTGATAATACAGCACCGCTGAGAAGGATGCCATTAATGTTTACATCTCACACTGTCACAAGCATGAGCCTCTCATTCACAGGTAGATGCACGCTTCCTCCTGCGCGATAATACAGTTGGCAGGTGTAGACTTATATTACCATTCTACATAAAGGATATACAATAAATGTTGACATACAGCATATAAATTAATTCATGTTTAACTGTGAGGTTTGTGGAAAGTCTAATTTCAGTTTAATTCAAACTGACATTGAATAAATCAATGATTAATTGAAAGTATTATTTTTAGAACTTTAACTGTAGATGGGTTTAAAATGCCCCAAGGGAAGCAAAAGATGAACAGCAATGGGTCATTCTAATCAAAGGGTGAAGCGTGCAGCTGCAACTTCAATGTAACTCCAATCTGCCCAATGGATAGTGACAGTTTTGTGTGTTGACATTTTGGCTGAAAGGTAAAAGACTATCTAAACATCCAAAATTAAAATACATCATCCTCAGTGGAGAATGATTGTGGTCAGCAATTTTTACAAAAACAAATCAGTTTAATATAGTTTTTAAAAATGGAAATTGTAGCCTGATTGTTGCACGAGAAAAGACTTGGGATCCATCCAGAGTTTTGCATTTATGATCTAGGACCATGTGTATTTAATCAAAATTTTGCAGCAGTTCAGCCAATAATTAGTGTGTCATGGACCAATGTGTTGCACGGGGAGAATTTGCTTGCACCTGCTTCTGGACAAAAGATCATGGTCACCAAAACCATCAGGAACTGTTCTCTATAGGGACCATGAATACTTGCACTTAAATGTATGGCAAAGTGGCGAACAGCTGTTGACAGTGGTGGAAAGTAACTACATACGTTTACTCAAGTACTGTACATTAGTACAATTTTGTGGTACTTTCTTGAGTATTTCCATTTTATGCTAGTTTATGCTTCTACCCCACTACATTTCAGAGGCAACATTGCACTTTGTTCTTCTCTATATTACTTTGACAACTTAAGCTACCTGTTTGGGCCTTTTCATAGTTGACGCACGCAACGCGAGCAAGCAACGCGAGCAAGCAACGCATTTCCTTTCATAGTCAACACACAACACTTGAAATGCAATACATCGCTCACGCAATAGGGGGTAGCAGAGTCACCGGTACATTCCAGCTAGCTAGTACTGCTGTAGCTAGCTAGTACTGCTATTTTATTAGAGTGCAGGGCACTAGAACTGTCATATCAATGGGGGTGTGCCCGTACTAGTTCACAAAGTTTTTCCTCCTCGCCCGCCATATTTCATACCTGCTTCTTCTGTGAATAACAAAAAGTGGTTAATTTCAAGTACGTCGGGGCGTCGGTGGCTTAGTGTAGAGCAGGCGCCCCATGTACAAGGCTGTTGCTGCAGTGGCCCGGGTTCTAATCCAGCCTGTGACCTCTTGCTGCATGTCATCCCCCCTCTCTTTCCCCCCTTCACACTTATCTGTTCTGTCCATTGAAGGCAAAATGGCCAATAAAATATCTTTAAAAAAGAAAGAAAAAAAAAAAAAATTCAAGTACGTCATTATCACCCCCGCTGGCAACACATGGTATTACACAGTATTACATGGTATTATCAAAACACATTTTGAGATGCAAGCGCGCATCATGGCGGTCAGTGCGTCTCGATGTGTCCCAGTGCGTTCGCGTCTGTGTGCCTTTGTGTCGACTATGAAACGGCCCTTACTTTGCAGATTCTGATTAATAATACAAATTATAATCAACAGATACAATATTAGCTATGCATCATTATAGGTGAAGATGAGACATTATTAATCCTAGGGGCAAAAGATTCTCAACATAACGGGCAAATATAAAGTATATAAAATAAGCCATACCTTTAACAGCTGCATTAATAATGTACATCTTAATGCACTAATAATCAAAATCCAATGATATAATATAGGGCTAGATTTTCTGAAATCGGCCATTCTGTAAAATGAGTAAGCTTACTTTTACTCTGGTAGCCTACTTTAAGTTTATTCTAATGCTAATACTTTTGTACTTTTACTTACTTTTTCTTGTAAAACATGCACTGGTTATATGGTCAGTATTATTCAAGGTATGTCAACCAAAGCCAAAGACAAATCATTCTAGGTTTATATTGAGTTTAGTTATTGAGCACCAGAGACTAATTAATTCCATGTCGATGCATCCTATATTTAAGCAGGTTTTTTTTTTTTTATAACCACAAAGTCAAGCAGACAGAAAACCTACAAAGTCGCACATCTGCATACAAATCCGAGTCATCTTCCTCTGACGCGCCAGATGCTTCCTCTTCTGTCATCTTAAAGTTACACTGTATCACAGCACTGCACGGCTTGGTTCTCTTATCTCTGACCCGCTGGAGAACACAGCATGCAGTGTGATGGGACGGGCTTGTCGGAGAGCAGCCTGATTCGTTGTTGTGTCCGGATACAAAAAGCTCGCACTACATGCCTTTCCTCTGTCCATAACACTGACAATACGTCCGGCCAGCAGCAGTCGGTGCTCGATTGGTCTCGTCTGGAGAAACCATGGCAGACCAAGAGGATAATGTTACAATTCCTGAGTTCAGCTGCCTTCTCCAAATGGATCCCTACCTTAAACCATTCGAAAAGGACTTCGTGAGGAGGTAAAACACCGCCTAAATGGCGCTTTTGTGCTCAGTTTGTCGCCAAATACAGTCCCCGGTGAAGCGAGCAGAAGCCAGCTCTGTTCTGGTATTGGTGTCGTGAAATAAAATTACACAACTAACAGATAAAAGGCGACGTTTGCAACACATCAGACAGTCGTCCCTCTGTGTTTAGGCTTGACATTGTGTATGAGGAGAGGTCGCACAGGGTTACGTTTCACTCTCATGCACAGCAGCTATCTTGCTGTTTCCCCCTTTTTCAGTCTGCTGAATAACAAGCGTTTAACGTTAGAGGATGTTGAGTTTATGTAAAATTAATGAACTGCTACCATTTCATGTGACAAGTTGCTGAAGAAGGCAAGTCGTGTCTCAACTTCCGATGTTTGACAGTTCAATAGTAGGCATGTGTTTCGCAGTCAGGTGACGTCCACGTTGCGTCGTGAGGTGGTGCTTTGGGCTGAAATGCTGTCTGATCCTCTCCTGTTGTGTCTTCGGCTGCCGGAGCCGATCCGTCGCTGTGGTCCAGCATCACAAAAGCCTTTGCCTTCTGCAAGCTTCGGCTCTCATTATAATGAGTTTTTCTGTTCATTATGTCTGGTTGTTATCGAGGCATCAGTTATCCTAAAATGTGTTTTAAAATCGGATTAAAGTCGAGAGTTGGACGCTTCCAACTCGGAGCACATACCGTGCAGAGGCAGATTGGTTTGGTTTGTGCAGTGTGAAAGGCCCTGCAACACAAATAACCTCTCAGACATTAATTGACTTTATGCTGCACTCATATGCTGCATGGTTTTCCCCTTCAGCCTCGATTTGGCCTCCATACAAATTAATTATAAGGGTGGAAGTCTTAAGCAGCTGACTTTGTCTGCAAGTGTGTGCTACTAGTGATTGTGCAGTATGTGGGCTGGTGCATTTATTAATATGGGATTATATCCTGCACAAATTTCAATCACATTTCTTGTGCAGTTGCCAAAGTAGTTGCTGGTCGATGGTATCAAACTACATGTAGGTAGACTCCAAGATTTTATGGCCACAAATGTTTCCGATGATGCGTCCTTGTAATGAAGTCATCAGCTATATTTATTGCGGTAATGCACAAACCAAAGTGGAAAGTTTTGATAAATAACATAACAACCTTGTTATCATCATTAGTGAGAGCTGCAGTGGGCCAGTATGAACCAGAATCTTACTTTAGATGATAACTGATGTGATTAAAACATTTGTTGGACTGTAAAGTACCTAGTGTTATATTTGGATTTATCCAATATTGGGATTTGCCCTGTCCATGTTTTGGCAAATTGTCCTAGTTCTGTGTGACATGATTTAGAGAGCATTACAGAGACGTTAGCTCACCAATCATATTCACATGCCATGATAATATTTAAATATATGCACCCAGGAGAGAGAAAACATACAAAACCTTTTAATAGAATCAAGTTTAATTAACTGAACTTGAAGTTCATAAACATTTGTTTTGCTAATTAGTCAATCCGGGGACCCTTAGGTCTGTTTATTCTCTGTCACTTATATCACCAAAAGAATACGGTGAATATTTACAGGAAATTATACAGTGAAACTGTGCTCATTGTGAACACTGAAACAAATTTAAACTACAAGTGCGCTTGAATTAGTGCAGCACCTTCCAGAGACCTGAAAAGACCAGACAGGTGTCCTTCAATGGTAAATGCATTGACCTTGTGTCTACACTAATCTCCACAAGTAAATAGACACTCTTTGTAAGTCAATAGTTGGTGCAGACTCATGCTCTCTGTTCATGTTTTTAGTTTTGGAGATTTAGTTCTGGTTTTAACCTGATAAACTGAGTGGACTAAAACGAAGGGATGCACTTTAGGAAGATAATTGCTTAATGACTGAGTTGCAACAAAATGTTCCAGTTAATAATAATAATGATGCATTGTTTATTTCATGATCATTTCTTTTTCTTTGAGAGGATGCTGTAAGCTCATTTCTGGCTGGAAGGCCATATGGCTCACATAATGACAGTGTAGTCTTTAGCTCGATTCCCTACCTTGTGTCAAATTAGTCTCAGCTGCTGGATTCCTTTAAAAAAAAAAAGAAGTAATGTTTTCTTTTTTACTTACAAGAGCTGCTCACATTGCTACGGTATCTGCTCACTGTTGGGTCGTCCCTGAAACTAGGCCTTAAAACTCTGCTTAGGGGCCATATAGTTTAATCCATTTTCATTACCGTGTCAGATCTTGTCTCTAATGTGGCAGGTAAGGGACCACCTGCTTTGTATTTGAAGCATGTGAGCAGGGCTCTAGTCTTGCAGAGAGATGAGCGTGTCAGTTTCATCTCAGACACAGCTTGGGATTGCTAGGCTTCACAGAGCCCTAGACGTGTCTCAAACACCTGTCACGCTGATGAAAGTTGTACATAAATTATTTTACATATAGGTGCACTGCTGTGTGAAGGTTAATTCTTGATAAGCCCCTGGTGTCCTAAGGCCCAGAGCCCAAACACCACACCATGAACACAGGCATAGAAATCAAGAGCTTTCTCAGGCTATGGTGTCACGCTGAGTTCCCTTGCTGAGCTGCACAGTGCTAAGAATTCAGCTGGCTTATCAGAAAGAGACCTATGACCACACAGACCGATTCTTTAGATTTCACCAGCATGTCATGGCTCAAGGCTGCCCACATCTCAGGTTTGTTGAACTTTGGTTCACACCAGATACAGCCAGTATGCACAGACAGTTAAAATTATTCCAGCGGATTGTACCGGTCTTCCATTCTAATGAGTATTCTGTGGTTGTAGGCAGCTCTTATTTTATTTTATCAGGATGCTAGTTTCAGATTGAATGTGAAAACAGCCGTTGATGCTGCACGCAGGTTACAGCCCCTGTGAGCAGTGCTCTGTTGACATGCTTCATTATTTACCCTTCCTGTTGCGCAAGTCTGCAGGAAGTGCTGCTAGGATTTTGCAGCTCGTGGCACCATGTATCTCCTAAATTGGACCAAATGAAAGTAGGGAGCACAGGGACTGCTGCTTATTACGGCAAGGAGTTTTTGCAAAGATTTGAGTATGTCATCACAACTCGTTTCAAAGTGAAAATACAGCAATAACTCTGAGTCTTATGCTTGTGATGGTGATGCAATATATTTAAAGCAAAACTGATTATTGACTTTGAAGTGATGACTGCCGATGCATGTGCTCTGACTAAAAAGTAATGAGCTAAAATACAGGATTTAAAGCTAAGTGGAAAAGCAGCAACTTACAGTTCCTTAATAGTTAATATGTATTAAAATGGCCAGATTACATTTCTAAAACTACCTGCTGTATTTTAATGAGTGAATGTTTTTGTACCTTCTTTAAAGAAACAGTGTGTAGAATTTAGTGGCATCAAGTGGTGCGGATTGCAGATTTGCAACCAGCTGAAACGTCTCCTGTATGCCAAACGTGAACTCATGGGTTAGGATTCCTTCAGTGTCGATTGTTCAGGAGGTTATTACCGTGAGCCAAATAATCCACAGAGGTCTCTTCTTCTCCAAAACAAACGGAGCATGTGATTAAAACAGTAAAAACACTGAACAAAGCAGTTTTACTTTACAAATCAGTGTTTCTCTGACACTGTTTGGCTCATCACAGACTGGCTGCTAGCCCAGCACCTGCTAATGTGGGCTCACTTTTTTTTCTCTGATTGTGTAATGTGTGCTTACTTTTTTTTCTCCTCTGATAACTTAAAGGAAAATTTTGGTTTATTTCAACCTGTCTCCTATCGTCCTAGATTTGTTTCAAGCGACTAGTGACATAAAAATAATAGTTAGCATGTTAGCTGTTAGCCTAGATACAGCCGGGGTGCATAGTAGCGTCAGACCTGTTAAAACGTAAGTGAACGGGCAACCTTCAAGTGCAAAGTTAGTCCACTAAACAAGCTTTTTCTCCACAAAGACCACCTCATATTGTTAGGATAAATG